>NC_060190.1:23303039-23603039 GCF_021184085.1 Oncorhynchus gorbuscha | reverse complement strand
CTTTCATTTGTGCAAAGTCCCCCATTTTAGGGGACCAAAAATATTGGGACAAATTCACTTAAGTGTATTAAAGTAGGCTATAAGTTTAGTTTTTGGTCCCATATTTCTAGCACACAATGATTATATCGAGTCTGTGACTCTACAAACTTGATGAATGTATCTGCTCTTTGTTTTGGTTGTGTTTCAGATTATTTTGTGCCCAATAGAAACTAATGGTAAATAATATATTGTGTCATCTTGGAGTCACTTTTGTTGTAAATAAGAATAGAATATGTTTCTAAACACTTCTACATTAACGTGGATGCTACCATGATTACCGATAGTCCTGCATGAATGGTGAATAATGATCAGAGAGAACGTTTATAACATTCCCTCAAGACACACAAATATCGTACCCTCAAGACATGCTATTCAAACCAAACTTTATTTGTCACATGCGCCGAATACAACAAGTGTAGACTTTACCGTGAAATGCTTACTTACAAACCCTTAACCAACAGTGCAGTTCAAGAAGAGTTAAGAAATGATTTACCAAGTAGACTAAAATAAAAAGTAATAATAAAAAGTAACAGAATAACGAGGCTATAAACAGGGGGTACCGAGTCAGTGTGCGGGGGTACAGGTTAGTTGAGGTAATTTGTACATGTAGGTGGGGGTGAAGTGACTATATATAGATAATCTCCCCTGTTATTGTAATGGTGAGAGGTTAGCATATCTTGGGGTTAGGATCTTTGTGCGTCTAACGTTCCCACTCATCATTATTCATTCAGGACTATCCGTAGTCATGGTAGCATCCACATTGATGTAGAAGTGTTTAGAAACATTCTTATTTACAATAAAAGTGACTCCAAAATGACACTACATTATTTACCATTAATTTCTATTGGGCACAAAATAATCTGAAACACAACCAAAACAAGTAGCAAATGCATCCAACGAATTTGTAGATTCACAAGCTTGATGTAGTCATTGCGTGCTGTGAATATGGGACTTAACTTTTGACTACTTTAATATACATATAAGGGAATTTGCCCCAATACCTATTAGTCCGTCCCCCCCCCCCCCCCCCCCATTTTAGGGGTCTATGTACGAAAGTACTGTAATCTCTAAACGGTTCGCCCGGTATGGATAAGAAATACCCTCGAATTAAAGCTGCCAGTCTGCAGTCTGCACTAACTTCATAGCCATTGTATAATTTCAAATCCAAAGTGCTGGAGTACAGAGCCAAAACAAAAAATGAAATAGCACTGTCCCAATACTTTTGGAACTCACTGTATCTGATGTAATGTTCCTACCGAAAGGAAATCTTTTGGAAATACAAAAATGAACCAATTTTGCGGATCGTTCCACATTCTATTGAATTGTATCCCTTAGTTGGTGTGCTGTGTGCGTCTCTCAGGGTGCCCATATAAAGGCAGGCATAAAGAGGATATAAGATAATGTACGTGAACAAAACACGAAAGCATGATCACATGTGGGTTGTAAGTGAGTGGTGTTAAATATATTTGTTCATGAGAACCAAAATTAAAAACGTATCCACAACATTGAAAATCTTGCTGTAAGGTTGTGAACAAGTAAATGTGAGTTACAATATTTGCTGTGAAATAGAATGTTTTAATATGAAAAATAGGCTACTTATAACTGAACTTTTGTTGTAGGAAAGGTGACCTCAATGCTGCTTCACATCTCACAGTGGTAAAAGGTTCATGCTTTGTTGAAATTGTCAAGACTCAGACATTTTCAGGTATTTATCAGGTTTAGCAATTACAGAAATACTCATTGAGCTTCATTTTTGGTTGGTTTTGTATTTCTTTGACATGAACTGGAGTTAAGGTAGCTTGATCTGCAGCCGTGCTCCAGTACTCAGTGCGGCTGCAGCTGGGCTAGGTCACACACCTGGGCAGAGAGGTTAGGAGAGGTGAGACTTGGTAATTGTGCAAACTAGTCACACCAGAAAAGCTTGGCCTTAGTTTTAAATGCATTGGTATAAAACAATTCCATATACAGTGCATTCGGAAAGTATTCAGACCCCTTGACTTTTTCCACATTTTGTTACGTTACAGCCTTATGCTAAAATGTATTTTCCTCAACAATCTACACACAATACCCCATAATGACAAAGCAAAAACAAGTTTTTAGAAATTGGCAAGTTTATTAAAAATAACAAACAAATACCTTATTTTCATAAGTATTCAGACCCTTTGCTATGAATCTCAAAATTGAGCTCATGTGATTATCCTTGACATGTTTCAACAACTTGATTGGAGTTCACCTGTGTTAAATTGATTGGACATGATTTGGAAAGGCACAAACCTGTCTATGTAAGGTCACACAGTTAACAGTGCATGCCAGAGCAAAAGCTAAGCCATGAGGTCGAAGGAATTGTCTATAGAGCTCTGAGACAGGATTTTGCCATGGCACATATCTGGGAAAGGGTACCAAAACATTTCTGCAGCATTGAAGGTCCCCAAGAACACAGTGACCTCCATCATTCTTAAGTGGAAGAAGTTTGGAACCACCAAGACTCTTCTTAGAGCTGGCTGCCTGGCCAAACTGAGCAATCGGTGGAGAAAGGCCTTGGTCAGGGAGGTGAACAAGCACCCGATGGTCACTCAGACAGAGCTCTAGAGTTCCTCTGTGGAGATGGGAGAACCTTCCAGAAGGACAACCATCTCTGCAGCACTCTACCAATCAGGCCTTTATGGTAGAGAGGCCAGACAGAAGCCACTCCTCAGTTAAAGGCACATTACAGACCGCTTGGAGTTTGCCAAAAGGCACCTAAAGACTCCCAGACCATGAGAAACAAGATTCTCTGGCTCTTTGGCTTGAATGCCAAGGGTCACGTCTGGAAGAAACTGGCACAATCCTTACAGTGAAGCATCGTGGTGGCAGCGTCATGCTGTGGGGTTGTTTTTCAGCGGCAGGGACTGGGAGACTAGTCAGGATGGAAGGCAAAGATGAACGGAGCAAAAGTACAGAGAGATCCTTGATGAAGCCTGCTCAGGATCTCAGATTGGGGCGAAGGTCCACCTTCCAACAGGACAATGACCCTAAGCACACAGCCAAGACAACGCAGGAGTGGCTTTCGGACAAGTCTCTGAATGTCCTTGAGTGGCCCAGCCAGAGCCCGGACTTGAACCCTATCTAACATATCTGGAGATACCTGAAAATAGCTGTGCAGCAACCTAACAGAGCTTGAGAGGATCTGCAGAGAAGAATAGGAGAAACTCCCCAAATACAGGTGTGCCAAGCTTGTAGCGCCCTACCCAAGAAGACTCGAGGCTGTAATCACTGCCAACGGTGCTTCAACAAAGTAAAGGGTCTGAATACTTATGTAAATGTGATGTTTACGTTCATAAAAAAAAGAGCACCGATTGTTTTGTCATTATGGGGTATAGTGTGTGTAGTTTGAGGGGAATAAATACACTTTTTTTTTTTTATTTTTGAAAAATAAGGCTGTAACCTTACCAAGTGTGGGAAAAGTCAAGGGGTCTGAATATTTTCCAAAGGCACCATAGTACAAAAATAGTGTAGACCAGCACTATTGTTACAGATTGTAAATACTGCGGACCTTGACTGAAATTTCTGCCTATGTTTCTAGATGTTCATCGGTTGGGAAAAGTAATTGTTGATATTATGGAATTGTTCACTTTGTTGGTCCATGAGCGTTACTTTATTCTGAGTAGATACATCTTTGTGTAGCATCCCCTTTACTGCAAAGTAATAGCAGTATATTACTGATGAGGGTTATAACTGGTGAGGTAAGTTTCTTAAAACTAAGTGAAATGATTTAGAAAGTGTCTGGGCACTTCTACAGCATACCGCAATAAACATTTTGAATTAGGAGTCAAAAGTGTTAATGTATACAAACTTCAAAGGATTATGTGTTTTTTAAATTGTATTTTACATGACTGATTCATACACTATTGATAATAGTGTATGATACTGTGACATATACAGACAAAGCCTTTTGAGCAATCAACAAGAGGATATGAAGCGTCTTATATGTGGAGAACTTCTGACATGTTGCCATTAGATATACATTGAACTTCATCTCATCTCTTCATTAGAAGTATGTGTGTGTGTGTGTCTCACTCTCTGATAGGCCTGGTGCGTGGCTGTGTGTTGTCACATAGGGGTGTTACCCAGGCGACACTTGGCCATGTTAGTTCAGTTGCTCCCCTGTTCTCTGACAGATGCAGAAAGGGAAAAGAAAGCAGTTTTGCCGACCCTCAGCTAACCCTCGAGACGACACGCATCATAAACACACGACCACTCAAGATGACCCCGTTGGCACTGGTATGGACAACGGTGTGCTTGTGGAAAACAGGTAAGGACCCCAATATTCTCTCTACCTCACGGTCAACAAGTTCTTTTCTGTTGAGGTCTCAGGAACAGCGTGAGGCCTACCTTGACAACTAGTGAGAGTCAGAATGACAAGTGTTATCGCTGTTGTTATTTACTTCTCATTCCATTTTGGCGAAGGTTGTTATTTCTGTCGAGACTTGTGTATGTTTGCAAGAAGGTTTGACACCAGGAAATGCTAAGTGTTAAAGGAGCGTGGATGAGGCCCCAGTGTTTTCTTTGTATGAAGTCATGTCAAATAGTTTTGGTGATTTGAGTGATACGTTGTTTTAGTGATGATCGGATAAACGTCAACGAAAAACAGTAGGCCGGAGCCAAAAATGCACAGACCTTCAATGATTGTCACATCTCCAAAACATGACTGACATTCAACGACAACCAATAGCTTTTCTTAAATCCAAACGAGAGCTCTGAAGTTAAGATGTGCATACATATTTCCGTGAAGCATTGCATGTAAAGAAGCGAAGCGAAACAGTTCAGTATTGTCTCTCGCAACGTTTGCCTCAGAATGTCACCTTTTCTAGATAAGTCTCTCGTCTAACCTTTCTGTCATGTTGCTACGTGTCATGGTTCCAAGGTGCCATAATTTAACACTTCCATTCTTGCAAAATGATTGGTTTGATCACAGTGTTCGTGTCTATCCCTCCACCACGTCAGGTTTTTTGCTTCATTTTAAAATGGAACAATCTCGAACCCTTTATCTCATTCTGTCTCGCTTGATGTATTTCTGGGTAAATGTACCTGTCGTAAATAAAACAGGTTTCAATAACACTGTTGAAAGCACAATCATTTATTTACAGTGAAGCACAAGCAAATAATGTTGCAATCCAGTAAAAAAGAATTGTCAGGGCAAAATGATGTAAGAGCATACCGGTGTTACGGACATCCGTCATGTCTTCTTATCATTGTGATCTCTGTCCAGCATGCACGAATGACAATAGGACCTTATTTCATCAGTATAGTTGGTCTTCTTTGATGTGGCGACAGTTTGTCCAGCCAAACTCAACCCCCATTCACTTCTCCTTTTTCAGTGTACAGCCTGACACCAACCGAGTCCCACTTCGTCCAGTACCCCCCAATCAACAACACAGAGGTCGTCAGCTGTGAGTGTTCCAGCCGCTCCTGCCAGACAGTCTTTTGGTTCCGCACACACCACAACAACTCCGGCTTCCAGTTCCTTCTCAGCCTCAACAATGCTGAGCGGACCATCTTCGGACCCGGGGTGGATGAACACGGGTTCAAGGCCAGTAAAAGGGACATGGGGAGCAAGGTGGTTTTCATACTGCGCATCATTAAAATAAAGGCAGAGGACGCAGGGTTGTACTCCTGTATGCTCCAGAACCAGAAAGTGAACGAGTTGTGGAGGCCAGGAGTTCTTCTCAGACCCGGAGGTGAGAGGAAGCCATTACTCTGCACGGCACTGACGCTTCCCATTGTTCATATGACTGATTAGAGATGAGAAGATTTCCTGAATCAATCCAGAATTGTGGGTCCTTCTGTAGCTCAGTTGGTAGAGCATGGCGCTTGTAACGCCAGGGTAGTGGGTTCGATCCCCGGGACCACCCATACGTAGAATGTATGCACACATGACTGTAAGTCGCTTTGGATAAAAGCGTCTGCTAAATGGCATATATATATACATACAGAATTCCTACATGTCCCTCCTAGAACGAGTTACACGACTGTGGACTCACTCACATCTGCCATATTATATTTAGAATGACCCGGGAACACAGCAGTTTCCTCATTTTCCATGTTCTTCCCGAAACAGTTCAACCTTTGATTCAGATTTCTCTTTGTGTCCCTTCAGAACTGGGTTGGAATTCATTACCAAATATTGTGAAGTCAGAACGTCAGTGCGGAATTCAGCCTTGTTATAGAAAATAAAATCAATTAGAAGTTTCCCTTGCGACCAGTTGCAGACCTGTATTTTGAGTTGTCATCCTTAAGCTTCTTCATCTGTCCAAATCTCTCTCCGTTATGTTTTGTTTATTTTGTTTCTCTCACGGTGTGTCTCGTACGTTTGTCTGTCTATTTTTGTGTCCCACCAGAAACTCGCCCAACATTAACCCCTGTCACGAAGCCCAAGGCCAAGCCCCCAGGAATCCCAACCGGCCGCTGCACCAAAAGGAACTATCAAACCCCAGAAGGTGAGGTTCATAACTTTTAAGAAGTCTGTCTAATAAGTTGTTTGTTGTCTATGTAACAAGTTGAATGTGTTACAGGTTCATTTTGTATGTCTAGTTATGTTACAACTGGTTGTATGTTGTGTTACAAGCTGCTAAAACACTGTAACAGTGTGTTGTATTGGGTTCCAGGCTGTGGCTACAAAGTCCTGTGGCCGTTGGTCGGAGTACTCCTCACCCTGGCTGTGGCTTTGATCTACACACTGTACTACTTCAGCCGTGAGTGTCTTTTCGCCTTGCTTACCTGCCGGTAAAGCAACATAGCAGAAGCACCCAGCTCCCGTGCTGTTTGTAATTTGGATTGTCAATTGTCAAAGACACTGCTCACGCAGGGCCTCATCCTTACCTGAGATGTACGTGCTTAACTCTCGTGTAAACTGTGTATTGATGTCAATGGAATATTTGCGGGAAAACTTGAGTTACGTGGATATCAAATTATAAATGAAGCCCGACCAGGGACGAACAACATTTTAACCTGCAACATTTAATGTTTGACAAGGGAAAGACAATAAAGTGCATTATTTTGGGAGTAAGCAACAACATCGTAATTGATGTATTCTGTGTGGGATATCAGTATACCTGCAGCTCCTGTGGGGTTGAAAGGGGGAGACAGTAATGTATTCATGTTTATGACTGTTAGTATGCTGTTCTGAATTAATTGTGTGCGTGTGTGTTGCAGGACTACCCAAAAAGTGTCGACATCAGTTTGCCAAGTAAGTTCCATGTGATGTTTATCTTCTCCTCTCCCCTTTTCTCACAACACAATAAAATATCTCTACCTGCTTCTGTATGGATTTATGTTACTTACTCTTTGAGTCTTTGATCTGAGCCTGTATTCATAAAGCGTCAGAGTAGGATCAGTTTTGCCTTTTAGATCACAGTGAGTACGATTACATGGACAGCGGGGACCTGCTCCTATACTCTGAGATGTTTTGTGAATACAGGTCCTGGTCACGCTTCTAATCTCAAATGTTGTGTGATCGATCTGACTTTCTCTATAATTGAGACAATCTTTGTCCCTGTATTCATCTCTGTGTAGTTGACTCTCTTTGACTGTTTGTCTGTTTTGTGTCTGCTTCACAGGAAAAGACCAATGAAGTAAGACAGAGAGCCCGCATTGCAGACTCTGAGACAGTGCTGTATGTGTCCTTGGCTCTCCTTCCAGGAATCCAATTCGACTGAATCTGAACACAGTTTTATTAGCATGTCACTTTTCTATTCTTTGTTCATTGCAGCAATGAACTTACCTGAAAATGTAACTGTCTAAAAGGAAACTCTTAGGATGCTGTCCACAATGTTACTGCCTCTGGCTATGGTTTTCTAATTAAGTGGATGTATTTAACAGAAGACATTTTTTATGAACTGATATTACTCTCATGTGCTAGTATACCACAAATGCAGCTTTTAATAAATAAATCAAATACATTACTTGTAAATAGGTGCATACTGTATATCTATTGTGTTGTGTTTGCCATGCATTGCCCATCTGGAAGAACAATACCGTGGTTTGCCTATTGATATTTGGCAAAACTGTACTTTCAATAGAGTCAAAGCAATATGAAGCATTGTATTCTGGTTCAGTAGCCTAATGTGATTATTGTCTGTGTGCATCATGTGTTGATGAATATATATATATTTTTTATCATTCATTACTTCATGTCCATTTACTGTCATCTTATCATAGGGACCAGAGCGAGGTGTGTGTGGTATTTCCTTGTTTAACTGTTGAGTGGGAGACTTTTATAATCTGACTGCGTTTAGACACAAACATAATCAAGCCTGCTCCACCATTTCACTTCATATTGCATTGAACAGAAAGCAGAGACATGTGACACACTATATAAAAACTGTCTTTCTTGATGTCAACCACAATATTAGTGTGTATATATATATATATAATAAACACAACGATAAGGCTTGTATGAAACAGCATGCACACCTGCAGCAAAAACATCTGTCTTCCGTGGTTCTTCAGGTCTCAGCGAGTGAACAAGACCCTTTCCTGTGTGACAGAAAGAGAGGGCACGAGAAAGAGAGAGGAGAGAGCGCACTGTGCACACTGAGACGCTATCACTCTTTCTCTGTTCTTTCAACTTTGAGCCCCTCTTCTTGACACTGAAACAAAACAACCACAGAGCGACCACAGAGCCCGCCACAGGCAGAGACAGAGAGAGAGAGAGAGGGAGGGAGGAAAAGTGAGAGAAAACACTGTCGTCAGACATGAAAAAACCCTCAACTTTATTAAAACTCCTCTCATTGTGTTGTCTCATTCTTTATTTCATTTGATATTTTGTCATGACTAAATAAATGGGAAAAGTTGACTGCAGTGGTTGAGATGGTGTAAGATAAGTGGGCATCAGAAATGTACACAGAATTTCAGTTCATTGTTTCACTTTATTTTACAGAGTTTTTATCTAATCACTTTGTAATAATTAGGGTAACATGGGGTAACTAGCCACCTGGGGTAACCATTTCCTCCCCCCAACACATTCCCTGTTTGCTGTCACAGATCCCCCCGGAACTTTCATCACGCACACCTGTCCCCTAATCCCACTGATTAGTATTTGTATATATGTGCCCTTTGTTCACCATGGTGCTGTCTATTATTGTTACAATGTCCGTTGGTGCGTGCGAGTACCTGAGTTGTGTGTTTTGGCTTTCGTGCCATTGTGGATTGCGCAGATGATTACAGGTCTCGTCCCTTGTGTTAATCATTGTGCGCGTATGTTCATTATTCGAGGTACTCCTCGCTCTTTTGTTTGGGTTTCAACCCTTTGTTTTTTGTATAGTGTTTGTTTGGTCTTCGTCCCCGTGCCTTTACATGGCACGCCGTAATTTGGGTAAAATGAAAACCCTTATTACGCATTCCTGCGCCTGTCTCCCTTATCATTGTAACCAAGGTCACAGTTTCCACTACTCTTGCTCAACTAAAAATGTTATCTGTCTCATTTAAGTCACTTTAACAATTCTTAGGTAAATGTATCAAATATTTCATCATTTAGATCAAGTTAAATATATAAATATATATATATATTAATCTGATTAAGTTAGATCTATAAACTTGTGTATAGATACAGTATATACCATTAGGGGAGCCTAAAGATAAATAATCCACTTGTTTAGAGATACACATTTTTATCAGTTTTTAATAAAGCAGTAGATCTCACTAAGGTGAGAATGTTGGGGGTAACTGCCTCCCCCCTCCAATGGGGCATCTTGCCCATCCGGCAATCCAGTGCAAGTGAATGGTGCCTAAACTAGCATTTACCAAATCATCTACAAGTAAATGAATCGAGTTACACATCTTTTATACTTTACGATGACTTGGAAATGGTTTGTCGCGTGGCACCTTACACAGCACTAGTTACCCCACGTTACCCTACACATAGTTTAAAAAAAATATTAATTGAAAAAAGCATCACTATGTATTTGGTAGCCTATGGTTGACAAACGATGTTTCTTTGTCACAGGTAACAGAACAAAAGTACCCATTGATACTATACTAAATACATAGGAAAACACTTTATTTCACAGTCCTGGTAAACACCAGTGGAAACAGTACTATCAAATTAACATTACTCATTTCACTTGCCCTAAATCAAGCATCCTATGTTCTTGCTCTGCACATCAACATGTTCCAATTTAGTGCACATGTTCACAACAGCCAATACATCTATCTGGAATGGTATTTGGTTATCCTAAAGAGAGATGTACTGAACGTGTATTAGAATAAAAGGTATATACAAAGAATAGTAATCACTTGAGAAAGAATATATCAATGATTGTTACGGAAGCATATACAGTAAAAAACTATCATTGAAAAGTAATCCTATGTTTTAATATATGGTATCTGTATGAGCATAGTAAAAAATAATGTATATCACTTTTATAAATATCCACTTCAACAAACACACTTTAGCCTATGAATGTAATGTGTAATAAGGATTATATGAAAAAACAAGAGTACTCCTAAAATTCTTCTTCTCTTTTATGTTTTTGAAAGATATCAAATCAAACTTTATTTGTCACATATGCCGAATACAAGTGTAGACCTTACCGTGAAATGCTTACTTACTACAAGCCCTTAACCAACAGTGCAGTTCAAAAAGAGTTAAGACAATATTTACCAAGTAGACTAAAGTCAAAAAATATATAAAAAGTAAAACAATAAAATAACAATAACAAGGATATATACAGTGGGTACCGGTACCGAGTCAGTGTGTGGGGGTACAGGTTAGTTGAGGTCATTTGTACATGTAGGTAGGGGTGAAGTGACTATACATAAACAGTGAGTAGCAGCAGTGTACAAAATAAATGGAGGGGGAGATCAATGTAAATAGTCCGGTGGCCATTTTATTAATTGTTCAGCTGTCTTACGGCTTTGGGTAGAAGCTGTTAAGGAGTATTTTGGTCTTAGACTTGGCACTCCGGTACCGCTTGCCGTGGTTGTAGCAGAGAAAACAGTCTATGACAATTTTATGGTCTTTCCTCTTATTTGACGAGAAAATGAAACAACCAAACATAGCTTTTTATGATACAAACAATAGTACTATATTTTAGTTAGAAAAGTATATGTATAAACCTTTGCACAAAATATTATGTAAGTATTGCTGAAGATATTGTTGCTCTTCTAGTCTCATCATGTTTAGTATTAGTAGTCTCAGTTGTAGATTTTTTTTTTAACCTTTATTTTACTAGGCAAGTCAGTTAAGAACAAATTCTTATTTTCAATGACGGCCTAGGAACAGAGGGTTAACTGCCTGTTCAGGGGCAGAACGACAGATTTGTACCTTGTCAGCTCGGGGATTTGAACTTGCAACCTTCCGGTTACGAGTCCAACGCTCTGACCACTAGGCTACCCTGTCCTTCTGACAGTAGCCATAATAGTAAACTTGGGCACATCCATTTCTGTTACGTTTTCTATTGTTACACCAAAGGGCAATCTACAGCAATGTCAAGAACCACATTTATTTACACTTGTTATTGTTTGGTTTTCCCCCTATTATGTGCATATAGCCGACACCACAGTCCCTGTGCATATAGCCGACACCACAGTCCCTGTGCATATAGCCGACACCACAGTCCCTGTGCATATAGCCGACACCACAGTCCCTGTGCATATAGCCGACACCACAGTCCCTGTGCATATAGCCGACACCACAGTCCCTGTGCATATAGCCGACACCACAGTCCCTGTGCATATTTGGTCAAATACTTTACCAAACATTTTTCATCTATGATCACTCGGCCATGGCTTGGTTATGTAATGTACGAAACATTGAAATATAGTTGACTATACACAGTGATTAATTCAACAATGCTAGACAAAACATTTGACAAAACATTTGAATGGAGTGCTGTATACAGTTTACATTTACATTTTAGTCCTAAACAAACACAGACAAAGCATTAGCTAAACTTAACGCATAAAGTTAAGACATCAATCTTTAGAAACAACGGAAACAATGTCAACCATGATAATAGATATCTCTCTCAGACAGCTTAAACTGAGAACAAATTATGTTGAAATATTTCAAATCTGCATCTTGAAAGGCCTCATGTCATTGGCTTCAGCATTCCCAATTAGAAACCCCTTAGCAAAATGTATTTAACTAATGTAGCCTTAGTTAATTTACAATGGACTGATAATATACTTGATCACTATTGTTTTACACACTGTCCTAGTGTCTTACAAATGGTCCTATTGTCTTACACATTGTCCTATTGTTTTACACATTGTCCTATTGTCTTACACATTGTCCTATTGTCTTACACATTGTCCTATTGTCTTACACATTGTCCTATTGTTTTACAAAATGCCCTATTGTTTTACACATTGTCCTATTGTCTTACACATTGTCCTATTGTCTTACACATTGTCCTATTGTCTTACACATTGTCCTATTGTTTTACAAAATGCCCTATTGTTTTACACATTGTCCTATTGTCTTACACATTGTCCTATTGTCTTACAAATTGTCCTATTGTCTTACACATTGTCCTATTGTCTTACAAATTGTCCTATTGTCGTACACATTGTCCTATTTTTTTACACATTGTCCTATTGTCTTACACATTGTCATATTGTCTTACACATTGTCCTATTGTCTTACACATTGTCCTATTGTCTTACACACTGTCCTATTGTCTTAAAAATAGCCAATTCCATATACTTTTTTGGGGGGTTACACATCTGCGAGTGTATACTTGCATAGGTGCATGTACGTGTGTACATAGACTGAAAGTATTTGTCCTTTTGTAGGCCTGCATAGTAGCAAGCTACTGCTCCGTGTCAGCTGTCATGGGCAGCTTAGTTGTTTGGAGAAGGAGGTGCTTTCTGTGTCCATAAGTGTCCAGATATCGGTGTCCTTTGAGTTGCTTAAATCCTTCTCAACTGTAATGAGATTTGTTGATTCAAATAAGGTATTTAAAATCTGTCTGTCTGTCTGTTTGCCGAGTCGGCCATGGCTACTTACTGTACGCTGAGTTCACCCAACTGAAGCTTCTCCGTCTCTTCCCTTCCCACAATCCATAGTGCCCCTATAAGGGCAGGGGAAATGATCCTAATACTGCTTTTGTTGCGTCTCCAATGACAGGAGCCTTCTTCTGACTACATGTCAATGGCACGTTACTCACACTCTTCATTTGTCTAATGTGGTGCTTGGTGCTAAATGTTCAGGGAACTCTCTTTCTCACCGGCATCCCCCGGTCATCCCCCCCACGTACACACACACTGTTTGGGGTCAGAGAGGCCTCGGTGTGACTAAGACAGGGAAGCCCAGGTGGGGGTAGACAGAAAGCACCATGGATGGTTAGGTGAGTCAATGCCGATACAAAGGAATGGAAACTGGCTAACTGTCAGGGCCCCTCTGTTTCTGTCTGACTGGCTCTTCCTGGACACCCACCTTCTAACTACAGAACACACCAACACAATCCCCCCCTGCTGACTGAAAAGGTTATGAGTTATTGTCTCAGTATACAAGATGACATTCAGATTTGGGTTACTATAGTATAATCTAAAGTAAGTAAAAGTGCTCTCTCCTTTTCCAAAGTAAAGTAAGGGCATGAAGTGACACACGCTGTCATTGCAACATGAACAAGACGAGAGGAGCACTTCATCTCTAAAATGGAAAGTCAAATGGAAGCGTTTTTACGCCCACATCTGCAGGTCGAGTGAAGATTGCTTCATATTGAAGATACAATGCATTTGGAAAGTATTCAGACCCCTTGACTTTTCCCATATTTTGTTACATTACAGTCTTGTTCTAAAATGGATTAAATTGTGTTTTCACTCATCAATCTACATACACTACCCCATGATGACAAATTAAAAACAGTTTTTTTTTTAAATTGTTGCAAATGTATACATTTACACAAGTATTCAGACCCTTTACTCAATACTTTATTGAAGCACCTTTAGCAGCGATTACAGCCTGAAGTATTATTGGGTAAGAAGCTACAAGTGTGGCACACCTGTATTTGAGGAGTTTCTCCCATTCTTCTCTGCAGATCCTCTCAAGCTCTGTGAGGTTGGATGGGGAGCGTCGCAGCACAGCTATTTTCAGATCTCTCTAGAGATGTTCGATTGGGTTCAAGTCCAGGCCACTCAAGGACATTTAGAGACTTTCACCGAGCCATTCCTGCGTTGTCTTGGCTGTGTGCTTAGGGTCGTTGTCCTGTTGGAAGGTGAACCTTCGCCCCATTCTGAGGTCCTGAGCGCTCTGAGCAGGTTTTCATCAAGGCTCTCTCTGTACTTTAATCCGTTCATCTTTCCCTCGATCCTGACTAGTCTCCCAGTCCCTGTCGCTGAAAAACATCTCCACAGCATGATGCTGCCACCACCATGCTTCACAGTAGGGAAGGTGTCAGGTTTCCTTCAGATGTGACCTTTGGCATTCATGCCAGAGTGTTCAATATTGGTTTCATCAGACCAGAGAATCTTGTTTCTCATGGTCTGAGAGTCCTTTAGTTGCTGTCATGTGCCTTTTACTGAGGAGTAGCTTCTGTCTGGCCTCTCTAACATAAGGGTAGAGAGTGCTGCAGAGATGGCTGTCCTTCTGGAAGGTTCTCTCATCTCCACAGAGGAACTCTGGAGCTCCGTCAGAGTGACCATCGGGTTCTTGGTCACCTCCCTGACCAAGGCCACTCTGCCTCGATTGCTTGATTGCTCAATTGCTCAATTCCTTCGACCTCATGGTTTGGTTTTTGCTCTGACATGCATTGTCAACTGTGGGACCTTTCCAAATCAGGTCCAATCAATCGAATGTACCACAGGTGGACTCCAATCAAGTTGAAGAAACATCTCAAGGATGATCAATGGAAACAGGATACACCTGAGCTCAATTTCAAGTCTCATCGCAAAAGGTCTGAATACGTATGTAAATATGGTGTTTCTGATTTTAATTTGTAGTAAATTTGCAAAAATGTCAAAAACCTGGTTTCAGTTTGTCATTATGGGTATTGTGTGTAGATTGATGAGGATTTGTTTTTCTTCGTCCATTTTAGAATAAGGCTGTAACATAACAAAATGTGGAAAAAGTCAAGGGGTCTGAATACTTTCCGAATGCACTGTGTGTATTGAAGCTAAAGTTATGTTTCCACACTTTTACAGGATGTATAGGCTACAGCGTTGCGCCACAGGTGATGTCACTTGGCTGATCGCATGAGTTGGTTTCTGAAGCCTACACTCTTCCGGTAAGTCTGTCTTTGAGTCAGGACTCTTTCCATCGAATGTACAGAAGCTTCTTTTTATATATCTTAGCTAACTGAAGAGAAACATACCGGAACAAAGGTATTAGGAGAAAGGACACCGGATTTTCTGGAACAGACCAGTAGAAGTGAAGGGAAGAGGAGAACAGGCCAGTAGAAGAGTAGAACAGACCCGTCATTGGTTCTGTCCAGCGTGCTGAAACTGTCATGTCCTTGGCTAAGTTTTGAGAGTGTGGCCAAACTTCTAATATAATGCGGGCGACACATTCGCCTACGCCAACAATTAGGCAAGAAATGATTATAATAGCCATTATCGGGCTGGTGAGACTGTAGCGTAATAGCCTATCCATGTTGATATGCGTAAAGGTGATAAATGAAGTGGATACATGAGTCTACAATGAGTCTTGACTACAAACGAGTTGCCTTTTGAAAAATGTAAATGTCTCAAAACATTGGGTTCTGCAGGCGGGTTTCCTTGCTCATTTTGACCTCCATCCTCAAATCCTCCCCACTGAGTCATCGATACAACAGGTGCAGTCATTCTCGTTTCCTCGACTTGAATCATCAATGGAAGTAGGCTAAAGTTAAACGTGGCAAATTTATATAAGGAACATCCCGTTGGGCAGATATATCAATTCAACGTCTATGCCACGTTGGCTCAACGTGGAAACAACGTTGATTCAACCAGTTTGTGCCCAGTGGGATGAGTTTGGAGGGTTAAAACGATGAAATATTAAGGCATTAAACATCTCTCTTAAAGCCAACATTATACCGAAATTATATCTAAATCCAAACCTAGTTTCCCGCAGGCTACTAAGAGAGACACATCTAATTTTCAAAACGTTCAAAAAAAAAAAAAAATAAACTGTCATACAGATTAAAACCAACCATTTCCGGTGGATTGACAATGAAACCCTGTTTAAAGTATCCTCCTTTTTAAATGAAACCATACAGAGTTGGGTACAATTCCAATAACATCCTCCAGAAGAGACAGAACAAATATTACAGCAAATGAAAAACATCAATGTACTGATAGAGGAAAACCTTGTTTCTTTGATAAATAAAAAGGTATAAGGAGGGTATCATGTTTATGAATGACATTGTAAATAAGGACGGTAAAATTGTCACACCAGCAATTATCGAATGTGTATGGAGACGTGTTCTCAATTACAAAAGTAATTCCAACTCACGCAGATCTGCCACAAAAATGGAAGTAATTACTAAAACGAAAAAGAAATGCATGGGTTTGAAATGCATGGGTTTGTCTGTAACTCGTAAAATGGAGCAGTTTCACTGAAGGTAGAGAGGTTTGACAACTATGCCGTATAAAGTTCAAGATAGTTGGGAACAGGGGTTTATGAACGTATATACAAAACAACAATCGATACATCAATCCGTTATTTTCACTTAAAATATTATATAAAATTCTTGCCACAAAAATAATGCTGAATATAGGTTTGATTTATTTTACCTTTATTTAACTAGGCAAGTCAGTTAAGAACAAATTATTTATTTATTTATTTTTTATTTCACCTTTATTTAACCAGGTAGGCTAGTTGAGAACACGTTCTCATTTGCAACTGCGACCTGGCCAAGATAAAGCATAGCAGTGTGAACAGACAACACAGAGTTACACATGGAGTAAACAATTAACAAGTCAATAACACAAAAGAAAAAAAGAGAGTCTATATACATTGTGTGCAAAAGGCATGAGGAGGTAGGCGAATAATTACAATTTTGCAGATTAACACTGGAGTGATAAATGATCAGATGGTCATGTACAGGTAGAGATATTGGTGTGCAAAAGAGAAGAAAAGTAAATAAATATAAACAGTATGGGGATGAGGTAGGTAAAATTGGGTGGGCTATTTACCGATAGACTATGTACAGCTGCAGCGATCGTTTAGCTGCTCAGATAGCAGATGTTTGAAGTTGGTGAGGGAGATAAAAGTCTCCAACTTCAGCGATTTTTGCAATTCGTTCCAGTCACAGGCAGCAGAGAACTGGAATGAAAGGCGGCCAAATGAGGTGTTGGCTTTAGGGATGATACACCTGCTGGAGCGCGTGCTGGAGCGCGTGCTACGGGTGGGTGTTGCCATCGTGACCAGTGAACTGAGATAAGGCAGAGCTTTACCTAGCATGGACTTGTAGATGACCTGGAGCCAGTGGGTCTGGCGACGAATATGTAGCGAGGGCCAGCCGACTAGAGCATACAGGTCGCAGTGGTGGGTGGTATAAGGTGCTTTAGTAACAAAACGGATGGCACTGTGATAAACTGCATCCAGTTTGCTGAGTAGAGTATTGGAAGCTATTTTGTAGATGACATCGCCGAAGTCCAGGATCGGTAGGATAGTCAGTTTTACTAGGGTAAGTTTGGCGGCGTGAGTGAAGGAGGCTTTGTTGCGGAATAGAAAGCCGACTCTAGATTTTATTTTAAATTGGAGATGTTTGATTCTTATTTTCAATGACGGCCTAGGAACAGTGGGTTAACTGCCTGTTCAGGGGTAGAACAACAGAATTGTACCTTGTCAGCTTGGGGATTTAAACTTGCAACCTTTCGGTTACTAGTCCAACGCTCTAACCACTAGGCTACCGTTGAACAGTCAGCCCTGTGCAGCACGAGGAAACTGAATCAACAGATCATCTCATTTGTTACTGTCCTTCAGTGGCTCGCTCTTGGAGTCAGGTCCAGGAATGGTTGTTAAATCATAATGTCTGTGTTCAGATGGACCTACAAACAGTGCTAGCAGATCTTGAACAAATAACACGACCAATCAATGGTAAATATGATTATATTCTTAGGTAAAGTATTTATTTTTAGGGCAATCACTGTAGAAATTGTACAAATACAGAGGTTCAAGACCCTCGTAAGACATCCCAGTAAAATAGTAGGAAGTATTGCAAAAGGAAATATTAAAATTGTAGAGTACTGGGAAAGATGGGTTAATCTGTGGACATCTGAGGGTTGAAATGAAGATTAGAGTGCACTGTGTGAGTAAAAAGTAGCTGTAAGTGTTGTCTATTAGTTTACTCCAATCAGGGAAGGGTTGGTTGGGTTGAGGAAAAATAATTTACAAAAATGTACTTTTGGTGAACTATTTCTTGCATTTAGGGGGCGGTGTAACCAAACATTTATTCACATTACTCTATATTTCATGAATAGGCCTTGTTATGTATGAGCTTTATAGTGTCAGATTGTTATCAAAATTGATCCAATAGTTATCAAAATTAATTTCGATTCAATGTTATTGTATTTGCACAAGAGAGGAACCCTAACGAATCTTATAAGCAGAGCCTCACCCTTCAAAACAAAATGTATTTGAACGTTATCTTACAGTATGTCAGGATCTATGGCTGTGTGAAACTCTTTCAGGGTTATTTCAGATGTCTAATCTGTTAATGTCTAGGGTATCTATTAAACTTTGACACCATGCACTGATTTAGGCTGTAGATGAGTGAAATATAGGCCTATAGCCTAATTTGGACATGATATAGGCGTTCTACGTGATAAGTACATTTTGTTGCAAATATAATAGCAATACTACAAATAAATAACATGTTAAAAAATGTGTTAACATTATTTGAAACAAATAGTCTCAAGGCTCGATAATAGCCTTTATAGGTATAGGCCTGCTGATGATATTTATAGGTATAGGTCTGCTGATGATATTATTCGGATATTCTTGCAACAGATGTTTATCAACCGGGCAGCACAGAATCTCGTCCTCAAAAGTGCAGCTGCTGCTCTTGTCTTACATTCATTCCCCCTCCGTTGAAAGTTTGACTCCATTCGTATTTGGCTTAGTCTTTACCTCGTTTTTGTCGCCACAATGTGCTGTGGGTGAGCGCACAGACCGCGTGCAATTTGTGCACAAAGCCGCCAGCCTGTTGTGAGGCGCCGCGCGGATTGGTGAGCTCTGCTTAAGCAGCCTTTACAGACCACCTGCAATGACTCCTGCAAATGATTCGATTTAACAGTGATGAGAAATGACTTGAGGCGGGGTTTAAGGTCGTTTTGAGCTCCTCATCATACCGGGTTCTACTGTACATACCATGATGGAGATCTTGGAAGTATTGCTGTGCCAAAATAGATGAAAATGGGCCAAAAGTGGTTGCAGACACTTGTTTCACTGTTCTTTTGTCAAGGTAAGCATGGTATAGCCTATGGAGTTTTTCCCTTCAATGTAGGGCGGATAGTTTAAACAACAGTGATCGATGGATTTCCACGTCGCCAGAATACATGCACTCTAAAAGGCCTAGTTCATAAGTGTGGCTATATATAATGTTTGAGCTTTTTCAATCTGAAATACAATTAGCCTAGGGAGGCCTATATGCACAACGTTATTGGCATTCATGTAGTAAACTGACTAAATAGTCAACTTTTATTGGAAGAAACAATACCATTGTAATAAATAGCATTGTCTACTGCTATTTAAATTTCGATGTGAACGGTAAATTAATTTATGTTGTATGTTTTAGGTCTTATTGTGAACAAAATGGTTTTAGGCGTATAAGCTTGTAACCCAGTTGTATAATAGATCACGTTTCAGTCATTTCCTTCTTTAAATAATAACTTATTTATGTATTTATTTGTTGAATCTCAATTATGTTCACAAACGCTATTAAATATCTCTCGAACTGAGTTCTCTAACATAGAAAAGAGATAGAGCCCGAAACCTAGGGGCAACATGTTGATTTGGTTTCGAGTGAAGGACAACGCTGGAATGGAGTTTATTGCAACGGTAAATTCCAATAATTAAGAAAAGCACATACTTTTTTTGACTCCGAAGTGTTCAGTGGGGACCAGAAAAACAAAGACATCTTGATATTGAAGGCTTTCAAAAAGGCCCGAGATAGTGTGGTCTACAGCTGTGCATCAATCAATAGTAATGCGCAAGTATTTGGTGATGTAATTTGACTTGCTGGGCCAGGTGAGTTAACTAGCTGGGCTACATTTTATACATTAATTTGATCAGAATAATCCAGTTCCAGACAACAATGGCAACAAGGGTTTTTCAATCAGAGGTTTATTGTGGCCAAAGTTAGCCTAAATAAGTTTTAAACGGTCTGAAAGTTATCCCTGCTAACACACCTCACTCCACTTAAAACAAACACGACAACGCCCACCAATGACCACAGGCATAGAGGTAACCAGATCTACAACTGCCAAGTTTTGCTTCATCATCATCAACATGATTTAAATCATCATTGATAGGGTTGTTTTGGATAACCAAAGTTACACTGACTGGGTGTTTGCCATTATCCAATGTGGCTGAACAAAAACGTGTTCCCTGTTTGACTTGTGCTTTTGCAGTGGGAAAGATGGACCCTAGTGCATCCTGTGATCTGATCATTTGGGCCCATTTGCTGCTGGCTGTGGCTTCCTCTTCCTCCTCCTCCTCTTCATCCCTATATGCCACTGCAATCGCGAGTCCTGCATATGTCTACACCCACTCATACCCTCATGTATTTACGAAACACCCACTTACAGTATATACACTCACACGAAACACCCACTTACAGTATATACACTCACATGAAACACCCACTTACAGTATATACACTCACATGAAACACCCACTTACAGTATATACACTCACATGAAACACCCACTTACAGTATATACACTCACATGAAACACCTACTTACAGTATATACACTCACATGAAACACCCACTTACAGTATATACACTCACATGAAACACCCACTTACAGTATATACACTCACATGAAACACCCACTTACAGTATATACACTCACATGAAACACCCACTTACAGTATATACACTCACATGAAACACCCACTTAAAGTATATACACTCACATGAAACACCCACCTACACTATATACACTCACATGAAACACCCACCTACAGTATATACACTCACATGAAACACCCACCTACAGTATATACACTCACATGAAACACCCACTTACAGTATATACACTCACATGAAACACCCACTTACAGTATATACACTCACATGAAACACCCCCTTACAGTATATACACTCACATGAAACACCCACCTACACTATATACACTCACATGAAACACCCACCTACAGTATATACACTCACATGAAACACCCACTTACAGTATATACACTCACATGAAACACCCACTTACAGTATATACACTCACATGAAACACCCACCTACAGTATATACACTCACATGAAACACCCACCTACAGTATATACACTCACATGAAACACCCACCTACAGTATATACACTCACATGAAACACCCACTTACAGTATATACACTCACATGAAACACCCACTTACAGTATATACACTCACATGAAACACCCACTTACAGTATATACACTCACATGAAACACCCACTTACAGTATATACACTCACATGAAACACCCACTTACAGTATATACACTCACATGAAACACCCACTTACAGTATATACACTCACATGAAACACCCACTTACAGTATATACACTCACATGAAACACCCACCTACACTATATACACTCACATGAAACACCCACCTACAGTATATACACTCACATGAAACACCCACCTACAGTATATACACTCACATGAAACACCCACTTACAGTATATACACTCACATGAAACACCCACTTACAGTATATACACTCACATGAAACACCCACCTACAGTATATACACTCACATGAAACACCCACTTACAGTATATACACTCACATGAAACACCCACTTACAGTATATACACTCACATGAAACACCCACTTACAGTATATACACTCACATGAAACACCCACTTACAGTATACACTCACATGAAACACCCACTTACAGTATATACACTCACATGAAACACCCACTTACAGTATATACACTCACATGAAACACCCACTTACATTATATACACTCACATGAAACACCCACGTACAGTATATACACTCACATGAAACACCCACTTACAGTATATACACTCACATGAAACACCCTTGCCCACCAAGCAAAAGAAGAGCATTGAACCTAGTTTATGGAAATACAATATCAAAACAGAAGCATATGCTTCATACATACAGTAAAATATGGTGGTGGATCAGTGATGTTATGGGGCTATTTTGCCTTCACTGGTCCTGGGGCCCTTGTTGAGGTCAACGGCATCATGAACTTTACCAAGTACCAGGACATTTTAGCCAAAAACCTGGTGGCCTCTGCTAGGAGGATGACACTTGGCCGCAGGTCATCTTCTAGCAAGACAATATCCCCAAGCAGTAATCAAAATTCACAAAGAAAAGGTTAATTGACCACAGAATCAACATTTTGCAATGGCCATCTTGGTCTCTGGACTTGAACCCCATTGAAAACCTGTGGTTTGAATTGAAAAGGGCAGTCCAGAAGTGCGGACGAAGGATATCAAGGATCTGGAAGGATTCTGTATGGATGAATGGTCTAAGATCCCCCCAAAATGTGTTCTCCAATGTCGTTATCCTCACAATAAGTTTGAATAATTTTGACCCCTACCTTATTTTTAAACTTGTTAAACAAAATCAATTTTTTTGTGCAATTTTAGTAGAATAAAATAATATACTATAAACCCAGGATTTATAATACAATACTTTCCCATTTAAAAATAAATAAATAATGAAACATACAAATGTAGCATACAATATAGCTCAGTATTTGAATAATATATTTTATACAGTCATTTTTGATAATATTTATCAAGGGTGTCAATAATTTCAGGCCTGACTGTATATGTTTCCATAGTAAATACAGTTGAAGTCGGAAGTTTACATACACCTTAGCGAAATACATTTAAACTCAGTTTTTCACAATTCCTGACATTTAATCTTAGTAAAAAATATCCTGTCTTCGGTCAGTAAGGATCACCACTTCATTTTAAGAATGTGAAATGTCAGAATAATAGTAGAGAGAATGATTTATTTCAGCTTTTAATTATTTCATCACATTCCCGGTGGGTCAGAAGTTTACATACACTCAATTAGTGTTTGGTAGCATTGCCTTTAAATTGTTTAACTTGGGTCAAATGTTTTGGGTAGCCTTCCACAAGCTTCCCACAATAAGTTGGGTGAATTTTGACCGATTCCTCCTGACAGAGCTGGTGTAACTGAGTCAGGTTTGTAGGCCTTCTTGTTCGCACACACTTTTTCAGTTCTGCCCGCAAATCTTCTGTAGGGTTGAGGTCAGGGCTTTGTGATGGCCACATTTTGCCACAACTTTGGAAGTATGCTTGGGGTCATTGTCCATTTGGAAGACCCAAGCTTTAACTACCTGACTGATGTCTTGAGATGTTGCTTCAATATATCCACATAATTTCCATCCTCATGATGCCATCTATTTTGTGAAGTGCACCAGCCCCTCCTGCAGCAAAGCACCCCCACAACATAATGCTGCCACCCCCATGCTTCACGGTTGGGATGGTGTTCTTTGGCTTGAAGGCCTCACCCTTTTTCCTCCAAACATAACGATGGTCCTTATGGCCAAACAGTTCTATTTTTGTTTCATCAGACCGGAGGATATTTCTCCAAAAAGTACAATCTTTGTCCCCACGTGCAGTTGAAAACCGTAGTCAGGCTTTTTATGGCGGTTTTGGAGTCACAAAAACTTCTTCCTTGCTGAGCGGCCTTTCAGGTTATGTCGATATAAGACTCGTTTTACTGTGGATATAGATACTTTTGTACCGGTTTCCTCCAGCATCTTCACAAGGTCCTTTGCTGTTGTTCTGGGATTGATTTGCACTTGTATTTTTTTTCACCCCCTCTTTCTCCCCAATTGTCATGCTATCCAATTGGTTGTAGTTACTGTCTTGTCTCATCGCTTCTACTCCCGTACGGGTTCGGGAGAGACGAAGGTCGAGAGCCATGCTTCCTCCGAAACACAACCCAACCAAGCCGTACTGTTTCTTAACACAGCGCACATCCAACCCGGAAGCCAGCTGCGCCAATGCTTCGGAGGAAACACCGTACACCTAGCGACTTGGTCAAGCGTGCACTGCACCCGGCCCGCCACAGGAGTCACTAGTGCGCGATGAGACAAGGATATCCCTACCGGCCAAGCCCTCCCTAACCCAGACGATGCTAGACCAATTGTGCGTCTCCCCATGGACCTCCCGGTCGCGGACGGCTGCGACAGAGCCTGGGCTCGAACCCAGAGTCTCTGGTGGCACAGCTAGCACTGTGATGCAGTGCCTTAGACCACTGCTCCACCCGGGAGGCCTGATGTGCACTTTTCGCACCAAAGTACGTTCATCTAATAATAATAATAATATATGCCATTTAGCAGACACTTTTATCCAAAGCGACTTATAGTCATGTGTGCATACATTCTACGTATTGGTGGTCCCGGGGATCGAACCCACTACCCTCGCGTTACAAGCGCCATGCTCTACCAACAGAGCTACAGAAGGACCACTCTAGGAGACAGAACGCGCCTCCTTCCTGAGCGGTATGACGGCTGCGTGGTCCCATGGTGTTTATACTTGCGTACTATTGTTTGTACAGATGAACGTGGTACCTTCAGGCGTTTGGAAATTGCTCCCAAGGATGAACCAGACTTGAATGAACCAGACTTGTGGAGGTCTACAAAGCTTCTAAAGCCATGAATTTCCCAAGCTGTCACATGGGAGACCCATGTGGTGGCGCACAACTGGCCCAGCGTCGTTCGGGTTAGGGGGGGGGGGGTTCGGCCGGCAAGGATGTCCTTGTGCTCTATTGACTCAGCTATAATTTATCATTGTGTATTTCAATGTTATACATTAATTTGTATTATTATTATTAATAATAATAATATCAATATTTATTTTAAAATATTTTAATTTAAAAGCTAGCCACACCAATGTGTCGTAGGAAACACCATACACCTGGTGACCGTGTCAGCACCCGGCCCCCAACTACGATGCAGTGCCTTAGACCACTGCGCCACACAGGAGGCCAGATTTATATTTAAATGTTACAATTATTTGTATGCCCACATTATTACAAAACAAAGTAAGTTTTACCTATTTATTATGGCAAACAGGTCCGAAAATATATTTTTTGCTCATCTTTATCAAGAGTGCCAATAATTATGGACCAGACTGTTAAGACTCTATTCAATCTGCATCACGGAAATTCAGCTTTACAGAGTGACATAAATTTAAAGGCAATGTTCCTGCTTTGGTGGAGACTGCTTTCATAGTAAACGCACACAAGGTGCACACTTTTGGGAGTTTTCTCCCCTAAACGACCTAACAGAGTCGTTAGAAAGACAAGCTTCTCTTTTGTTTTTCTCTTGTACTCAGGCCGAGAATGGGAGCACCAGGGAAACATCCGATAGCCAACAGACTAGTGTAATCTTCAACATGTATACAATGAATTACCTCTCCACAAGCATCTAAATATTCATTTGTTTTAAATTGAGAGGTGTGTTTTAGTGTAGGATAGTAAAAACATCAGGTATAGTAAAACCAGCATGTACAAGCTACATAAGAACACAAAAATAACATTCGTTAGTTGAAATATGATTTTGCATAATATATTTTATGGAATATTATTGGTCAGTGTTTATAGTAAAGTAATTACAATTATTGCTGGGGTGGGGGAAAACAAGACAGACCAAAACAACTACATAAAAAAATATTGAACAGATTGAAACTTCAACCTGACATTCACAATGTAGTTAGTGATGCTATTGACACGGCTGTTCCTTGTCTTTTCTTCTCACAGACAATGATTTCCACTGCGAAAGAGGGAAACAAGATGGCGCAACGTTGTCTCTTTGCTATGAACCATTCAATTGATTATATTTGATACATTTGAACTGTAACACAATTTATCTAGTTGAAATAGCCTAGTTCTCACTCTCTTCCTTTCATCAACATACTGGCTTTACGGCAGCTTTGTGAAGAAGATTCATGTCATTACTCTAATAAATGGAGATGTATTAAGATGCTTTTCACTTTCTGACTTCCATGTCCTGTAAATATTACCAGACACAAGCTCTGCAGTGAAACCCCCATAAAACTATTTTAACATTTTATGCCTCAAATTGTTGGACTACTTCCCCATACTATTCATTTTTGTATATTTGGAGGAAAGCAATATTTTTGGAATACTTGAATGATTGTAACATAGTGTATGTAAAATGTGAGTGTTCGTGTAACTGTAAAGGCATGTTAATGTTAAATCTCCATTACTTTATATTACTCATCTCTTACAATCTGAATGATGAGACAGAAATGGTAAAGCTACATCTTTTTTTATTCAAATGTTTTGTTTACAAACACTTGACATCTATTGAAATTATACTCTACAAGCATCCAAGGCTGTTGCACTTCGAAAAACAGCCAATATCAGAGGAAGCAGCGTTGTAAAACTTAACTAAATGTACAAACTTTTTGTTGCTTTGCACAAGATAAAGATTTTCCTAATATTGCATGCGAAATTCTTTCTAAAATATATTTTAAAGTATTCTGTCCTGCAACAAAATATACAGTAGGTTCCCTATACCAAATTACCCTCTTACCAATTGTGTATTCTACTAGTCATGAATGGTTTTTGACATTTTATAGGGCAAAGTACATTTAGGCTACCCCATGTTAGAATCAAAATGTTTGTTTTTCTGTTGTTGAGGCACAAGCAGTTACTATAGACACTTGAATACTGAATACACACAGCAAACCAATTCTTTTTGATATTTTTATTAAATTAGAATTCCCATTTCCAAAATATCTCTCAAGTTTTGAGTTTGAGACCTGCACCGAAATACTGTAAGTAGAATTCTGTCATACCAGCTTTGGACTTTTTGAGTAGAAGTGATAGCTCTTGGGACTGTTTTACAGTATACAAACAAAGGCAGTTCACAGAGGTAGTGACCACCCAAGTTTACTTGTAAGTGCACTTTCGGAAACCAATACATGCTTCTACGAGGCAAAGTACACACATATAGACCCTTCTGTAAAGCGATATCTATCAAGAAAGTAAATATATAGTATTGCATGAAGCTATCAGATGCATCCGTACCAAGCAGATCACTTCCTGTAAATCCTTTTACACATTTCAATATTGTAAACTAAGTATTATCATCAGACTAAGCAAGACTATGCTGTACGCTAGTGTCTTATGTTGGCTGTCCACATAATAGAAAACATGCTTTTCTGTGTACAGCTAGATTGCAAAGACATCACAATCCTATATACCCACTATACACTGTTCCTAAACCCAGATCACGCTCACTATTACCCAGATCACGCTCACTATTACCCAGATCATGCTCACTATTACCCAGATCACGCTCACTATTACCCAACATTGTAGCAATGTTGAAGCAACATCACTGCAACATTGGGGCAATACAGACTGTTAGCTAGGGCAACACCTCCATTTTATTTTTCTCACAGGATTGGACAGCTGCTCTGTCATTCATGAGGAATAAATTACAACAAACTCTCTCTCTCGCCTTCTCTCTCTCACTCTCTCTTTATTTTGCTCTCCTCATCTCAAAGGAAAGAAACCAAAACAAGTACAATCTTCTGTCATGTGCGAAACCAAGCAGGAAAGGCATTGCACACAGCATGTGTCTGTGTCTCTGTGTGTGTGTGTGTGTGTGTGTGTGTGTGTGTGTGGTCATGTTTGTTTTTCATCCAGTATACATTCTCCACCATTTAGAAAAATAGAATCATCGTTCACAGCAGCTCCCTCTAGTGGCGCCTCCATGTGGCAGGGGACATGTAGTGCGCTAGAAACCTGAAAAAAAAAACATATATCAGTCAATCTCACAGAAGACGACAAAAGAATCCTATACTATGATACTAAATCAGACTAAATTGTAAGTATGCTAGTACATATAGAAGCCTGCATTGCAGTATCACAGTCACATTGTTTCAAGTTGGTTGAGTCTTGTAGGCTACTTTTGAAATCTGTGCTCCTAAGGTACTTGATGGTCAAGTCCTTACCTAGAGGTCTAGCTCTTGCCACCCTTATTTTTGGATCCTGGCACTACATCTGAACTCATCTTTCCAGACAGGTGGTCTTTGGCAGATGGGTTCTCCTCCTGTTGTTTCTGAGACAAAAGGTCAAAGGTCAAGTCAATTAGAGGACATTTATATCAAATCACATGAATATGGGCAGTATCTCAAATGATTATTAGGATCTAATTTCCTTTGATTTTCTTAAGGTCTAGTTCTTACCTTTGACTTAGACCGTGACTTGCTGTTGCTCTGCAATAAACAAAATGTACACCTTGTTCAGTGTGGATATAACTTCAGGGAGGGCTATGGTAAAGTGATACGGGAGACTTGTAATACGTCTCAATAAGACTAGAGGGCGCTGTAAGACAACCAACAACCATATCTGTTGCTCCATAACCAGAGAATCAATGGCAAGTTCATCTTCCAGTGGAAACTGGTGGGCGGAGCTGTAGGAGCTATTGTAATGGCTGGAATGGAATTCATGGAACGGAGTCAAACATGCGGTTTCAATATGTTTGATACCGCTCCGTTTATTCCAGCGCATCCTCCTATCGCTCTTTCTACCAGCCTCCACTGTTGTAGGTTAAATTTTCTACTATGGGGAATAGTAGATTGACATAGGCTAGTGATTTTGCTGTTCGTTACTCGTCTTGTTGGCTGAGGATAAGTAAATGTGGACAGTAAGTATAACATCTTCAAAGTGCGCATCGGAATTAGGTTAGAAGGACCGCAAATCATTGCATCCTCGACTTGCCTGTTCTGTTAGAATGAATGACCATAATCTAAATGGGATTTCTGTCATTCTGAGCATCGTGGGTGGACGGCCCTAATCAGGTTACGCACCCAATGGGTATGGGTAATGCATAATATGCTAAGTATTTTTGCAAGGTGTCATGCATATGAACTCAAGATAGTTTTTTATTGTTACAGAGCAGACATCATCATGCCCTGTCTATACAAACGTAAAACAAGCAGGCCCCCTTGGAGGTTCTTGAAAGAGCAGCCAAGGAAGTAAGAGAATAAGTCCATTTGAGCAGCAGCAAGTGATGAAACAAATAGACTGAATGACACTTGAAGAAGTATATTGACAAAAAAAAGATGAACATGTACCTGTGTGAAAGAGAGGCCATGATAGAGTAGCAGAGGCACATAAAGGTCTTATCTGATAATGACATGGAGTCTGAGCTAAAGAAATAAAAAATATCAAGAATTTTGCAGACCAGCTTCATCATGGGCTTAGTAGCCTCAAATGCAGAGAGCGTATAAGGGAGCAACACCTGGAGAGTGCGTGACGCACATGCATTTGGTAAGTCTGTATACCAACTACTGAGAAGTGCTTAAATCAAAACGCGTCAAAAAAAGTCTGAATCGGGCCCTGTGTACGTACCTCCAGACTGGGCTGTGTCTGCTTTGTTGTCACAACTGAGGTTGCAGCAGGACAAGGTGAGGAAGAGAAGTCACTAGACAAGAGGTCGAGGGCACTGCTGTCATCCATAGATGGCTTTAAGGAAGGAGGAAGATGGGTCACAAGTGTACATACGGTTTACATGAATTCATGTGGCACTGTGTTCAACACAGTATGACATTGAATAGGACTGATCTGTACGATTATAGATACAATTGGACAGAAACGCTACCTGCTTGGGCCTAACATCCGCCTGGGCTTTGGCCTCTGCCTGTGAGGAGAAAATACACACAACCTTATTAAAATATACAGCCTTACTTACACCTGGGGTGGCAGGTAGCCTAGTGGTTAGAGCGGTGGGCCAGTAACTGAAAGGTTGCTAGATCGAATTCCCGAGCTGACAAGTTAAAAATCTGTAATTATGCTCCTGAACAAGGCAGTTAACCCACTGTTCCTAGGCCATCATTGTTAATAAGAATTTGTTCTTGACTTACTTGCCTAGTAAGGTCAAATAAAAAAATATTAACGTTTCCCAAACTTGGTTTTTGCATATTTTCGATAGAAGAGCGTAAAATAACATAAGGGCCGTTTACCACCATTTTATTTGGTGTATTGCATTTACCACGTATTAGCGTTAGCATTTATGCTATCATTAGCACATTACATTAGCATCTTCAGGAATACCCCTTTTATTCCCTACTACAACCCTGTCTATGTTACCTTAAGGTCTTTCTCTGTGTGCCGGTACTCAGCTGGAAGGCTGACATCTCTCTCCCCCATCTTGATAAGCTTCTCCTCCATGATCTTCTTCTCCTAGAATAAGCAGAGAGCAGACTCCGGTAAAACAACAGATAGCAGTAGCTCATATAGGCTAAAGGTTTCACTGCAGTGAGGTAAGGCTTATTTTTTTGACCAAGGAATAGCCTTCAACAGTTGTATTGCACAAGAGTGAATTTCCAGTCGGTCACACGTTAAACTAAATACATCATGTGTAGGCTTAATGAAGCCTTCATATCACTCTTTATAAGTACCTTGACGATGTCCCTGACTGAGACAGGAACGGGCTCTGGGATAGGAGTCATGTTCACTAAGGTGTCTGACAAGGCATCCAGAGCATCTACCGTCCCTGTAGACAGCTACACACACACACACACACACACACACACACACACACACACACACACACACACACACACACACACACACACACACACACACACACACACACACACACACACACACACGGTTACATGTCACTGCTTACAATGGGTATCTGACTGAGCCACTAAATGTGAATTAGGCAGGACAACAATAATCTCACATTGTGTGTGTATCAGTACCTGGCGGTTAGCAGCAGATTTGACTGCAGGGGCAACAGTTGGAGCTACAAATTCCCCTGCCAGGGCATCCAAGGCAAAGTCATCTGTGGCCTACAGACACAAAGGAGGAGAGGAGAGATGGAGGGAAAATGTATATGTGAAGTGAGTTGTTCTGCTACCGATGAAAAACGAAGAGACACTTAAAGCAACCAGACATAAAAACACGTATCGGCTGGTCATAGTTTTATAGGGAGCAGACCAATCACTGGATGGTTTGATAAGTGAGTGACCAATGGTAGAGGGTGTTGTTCACCTGTGTTGGACGAGCTGGGGGGCAGAGGACAGGAGCCTGGACAGTTGGAGCCACAGAGGAAGACATGAAGTCACCTGACAGGATGTCCAGAGCCTCACCTGAGTCCATGGAGGGCTAGAGAGAGAGAGAGAGAGAGAGAGAGAGAGAGAGAGAGAGAGAGAGAGAGAGAGAGAGAGAGAGAGAGAGAGAGAGAGAGCAGGGGAGGAGCGGACGGGAGAGGATAGGGAGGAGGAGAAGTGAAGAGAGGAAGAAGAGACAGTTATGATTATCAAATTCCCTTACACCAATAACTCCTGGTTATCTTTAGTTCTGTTTCTTCTCATAGTGAAAAGTAATGTATTTGTTGATCTCCCAATGACCTGTGCTTTGCGTAAATGAGGCTCACCTCTATCTTGAGAGGAGGCAGGTCTTTGCCTTTGTCCTCTGTGAACCTGTACTCTGGTGGGAGAGTGTCATCCCTTTCACCCACAAGCACAGCTTCCATCTCTGTCAGTTTGCCCTCCTATACAGCACATATAATAAATATAAAAAAACACACATGTATACACACACACACACACACACACACACACACACACACACACACACACACACACACACACACACACACACACACACACACACACACACACACACACACACACACACACACACACACACACACACACACACACACACCAGAGTTGAAATGAATACTATCCTATACTGTAAGCTAGTCATTGTAAGAATTGAATAGAATAACTTTATTGTTCAGCGTATGTATACCGTGACAATGTCCTCAGGTCTGATCTTGGGAGGTTCAGGCGCTGGTTCTGGAGCAGCCAGAGTGTCTCCCAGAGCACTGAGAGCATCCAGGGACATACCCTGGAGAGAGAGAGACACACACACACACAGGGATCAGCTGTGTGCAGGGACATTTTTTCTTCAGTTGAGTCTCTTACTGCGCCTTAGATTTCTCCTGTGTCTACACGTAGCGTGGTTACCTCATCAGTGGTGGTTTTAGTAGGTGCTGCGGGTTTAGTAGTGGCTCCGGGTTTAGTAGTGGCAGCGGTTTTAGTAGTGGCAGCGGTTTTAGTAGTGGCTCCGGGTTTAGTAGTGGCTCCGGGTTTAGTAGTGGCTCCGGGTTTAGTAGTGGCTCCGGGTTTAGTAGTGGCTCCGGGTTTAGTAGTGGCTCCGGTTACAACAGGGGACATGCTGGGGGCTTCAAGGTCAAATGTACAAACGGCGCTCTAAAGACAGGAAGCAAGAGCAAAACACATACACATATGATATGACCTGACAGTACGCAAGGTATACTGTACATATGCACACACACCATGACCCAATGGCCGGCAATACACAAGGTACACACACCTACACAAGCACTTGTACACACATACACACACAAACAAACAATATGATTTGAATACAATGTACACACAATATAACTAAACATATACAAAAGACCTGTGAGTTTACCTGTGGGGGGTTGTCGAAGTGAGGCACCACGGGGGCCTGGACAGCGGAGGCCTTAGTAGGGGCCACAAAGTCTCCAGCCAAGGCATCCAGGGCTGCTAAATCATCTATTTTGGCCTGGGAGAGATAGACTCACATACTTACAGCTTATAATGCCTTCCTAAGGCTGTCATAAGATTGACAAAATGGCTGTTATTGATTCTTACTCACATGCCATATTATGATAGCCCTAAAGTAATGGCACTGGAGTGACTTTCACTTAGAAGATTACCAATAGACCCATAGAAAATGAAACTATTGGAGTGGTAAATCGATTCATAACAGAGTTGACCAATTAGTGGATGGTTTGATAAGTGAACGACCAATGATAGAGGGTGCTGTTCACCTGTTTGGGAGGAGCTGGGGGGCAGAGGACAGGAGCCTGGACAGATGGAGCCACAGAGGAAGACATGAAGTCACCTGACAGGATGTCCAGAGCCTCGCCAGAGTCCATGGAAGGCTGGAGAATGAGAGAAAACAGAGTACAGAGGGGAGAAGTATGAGTACTGTGACCCAACATCACATCCCTTTGGAGGTCGCCACTGGTATTTACTATAGGTGTGGGACATGAGGCTTTTGATGGCTTCAGAAGGCTCACCTCTTTCTTGGGAGGAGGCAGGTCTTTGACTTTGTCCTTGGTGAACCTGTACTCTGGTGGGATAGTGTCGTCCCTCTCACCCACAAACACACCCGCCTCCGATGTCAGTTTGCCCTCCTGCAGAACGGAAATGTGCACCAAAACGTTTTACGCACGCGTACGCACTCGCACACACAAATGTAGCACAGGCGGAATACAAGTCAAGTGTACCGTGACAATGTCCTCAGGTCTGATCTTGGGAGGTTCGGGCACTGGTTCTGGAGCAGCCAGAGTGTCTCCCAGAGCACTGAGAGCATCCAGGGACATACCCTGCAGAGACACAGACAGGGACATGAAGAAAGAAAGGACAGACAGACAGACAAAGGGGGACACACAAGGGGTTAGATTGAATGATCAACAAGCACACAGGATGATACATAGTACAACAGTAACAGTATTTCATTGGTTAGATAGAAACTGTATCCCTCCTATGACAAACCTCATCTGTCTCAGGCTTGGTGTCCATTGGGGAGTCGGCCAACTGAAACGCAACAAACGTCAATAGATAACAGCTTCATGACCCGACAGAAGTATTACATGGAATACATATTTTGCATGGAAATATTTTTGCTGCCGACACAGTACAGAAGCCAACCCGCCTCAAAGCATGACAGGCGGAGCTGCAATGATGGACAACCCAATATAACATTGGACATAAGTGTTTGTCAGTGTTTATGTAGTGCTGATGACATTGCTGCGCATGGCGTATTAATGTGTGGTCATGACGTGGGACTTGCTTTCTTTGGGGTTTACTTACCTTTTCCACCTTAGCTTTCTTGTCCGCGGGGGGAGCAGCAGACTTGGTCACAACGGGAGACATAAACTCAGCTTTCTGGAATGGAGGAGAGAGATTATTTGATTCCGTTGGCTGAGCTGCAATGATGGACATAAGTGTTTGTCAGTGTTTATGTAGTGCTGATGACATTGCTGCGCATGGCGTATTAATGTGTGATCATGACGTGGGACTTGCTTTCTTTGGGGTTTACTTACCTTTTCCACCTTAGCTTTCTTGTCCGCGGGGGGAGCAGCAGACTTGGTCACAACGGGAGACTTAAAATCAGCTTTCTGGAATGGAGGAGAGAGATCATTTGAGTCCGTTGAATACATGTTGCTTGGGTTCTAGTTGAGAGGAAGATGGGGAGACCCTTTGGTAAAAAGCTCACTTGAACCCTTCACTATAAAGCGGTCTTCACAGCAGCGTATCTTTACATGACATAACAGTTGTCATAGGCTATTACAGCCGACATTGGTGTGCGTCAAAATGACATGACACTGTCATGTTGTTGGCAACAGTATGCATGGCAGGCTATTCATCCATAGGCTATTCATCCATGACGTAGAACCATGACATAGTAACCAGTAGGTGGCTAGAAAGTAAGCAGTCCGACAAGCTAGCCAAAATGTTGCCAGGTGTCGTTATGACCATGTTATGTCAATTGACATACCCTGACATGGCTTTTCATAAGAGTTTACCATGTCACGCTAATTTCTTTTAGAATACAGTTTTACAATGGAGGAGTCGAGTGAAATATCAGCCGCTCTTCAGTTACCTTGACAGGAGCGGCTGGAGGGGGAGCGAAGTTGGAGAAGCCAGCAGACAAAGCATCAATGGCAGCCAAGTCCTCCACTTTCTGTTAATAGATGAAATTGTATCACTATCATATGTTAAAACATGAAGAGTCGGGACCGCTGTCTCAACCGAAAGACTATGGGACTAATAACGATCCTGTTACCCAATGTATGTTTCAGGGAACATGACCCATAAGTGATTATAACCTGGAAATAGTGAAGTCTCACCTTCTCCTGTTTCTGAGGGATGGGAGCAGTAGAGGTCGTGAACCCAAAGGAGAGGGAGTCCAGCGCTTCATCTGTGCTCATGTGTTTCTGATACAAGCAAACAAACAAAGCTTAGTTATACACAAAGGATTACAGTAAAAATTGTGTTTTCATAATCTGTCACTAGATGGCGCTTTAGACTAACTCCAACCATTGAAAGAGGGCAGAATAATGTAGACCAGACCACACGTAGCAGACCAGAAGGAAAAGTACTGACACACCCATTACATTCCCTAGGATCCTACTCGCAACCAAGCACTTGGCAAAGAATCCCTTTACTTAGCATCAGTTGTATTATAATTTTAAAAAGCAACACATAACCAATGGCCAATTTTAGACAACTCACTTTGGCCAAATACTTGATCGGTAAAAGAGTTTGCCTCGTATCCAAAGAATTTCTTAGAAGCAGAGGTATACAACAGAGAGATCTACAGTGCAAGATGAGGTGTGGCCCAAAGTTGGGACAGAGGGTGAATAAGTGCGTGTATGGGTCGTTCCACGAAATGGGTTTCTTTTGCGTCCCTTTAAATACTTAAAGTAGAAATAGTGCACCAATATTGCATTTGAAATGCCCGTTATATTAAATGAAGTGCCCTTTTATATAGACAACATGAATTAAATAAATCTGAAGAAATCAAAGTGGCAAAATTCAGCATTTTGACATGTCCCTACGTCAACCCTGTGTATTTTTAACCCATTTAACAACAAAATTCCGCCAAGTTTCACCATCATCGTACAGCCCTAGTTAATTTGTTGCTTTGACAAAGTAATTTTGTCACGACTTCTACCGAAGTCATTGCCTCTCCTTGTTCGGGCGGTGCTCGGCGGTCAACGTCACCGGTCTTCTAGCCATCATTGATCCATTTCCCATTGGTTTTGTCTTGTCTTCCCACACACCTGTTTCCAATCCCATTCATTACCTGTTGTGTATTTAACCCTCTGTTTCCCCTCATGTCTTTGTCAGAGATTGTTTATTGTCAGTGTTGTGTTTATTGTATAGGTGCGCGACGGGTCCTCGTAACCATGTTTGTTTATATTCTATTCTTATTAGTGTTATGGAGCATGTTACGTGGACATTCATTAAAAGACTCCATTTTACACTCCTGCGCCTGACTTCCCTGCCACCTACACACACACACACACACACACACACACACACACACACACACACACACACACACACACACACACACACACACACACACACACACACACACACACACACACACACACACGACTCTGACACATTTCTGAAGATGATTATTTATGTCATGTGATTCATTTACATCTGTCCCTCATTTTAAGGTCAACCCTGTTATGTGTACTGAACTCTTGATTTAATATGGTGAAACTATACCTTTTTTAAATATTTTTTTCCCCCCAAAAGAAACATTGAACATCTAATAGTCAAATCATAGAGTAAAAGCAGGTGAGCGGTTTCTACTGTTTTTGGCCATGTTCTGGTGTAACACATCAAAACTTAGACAGGCACATTTTTATTTAACAATTTCAACGTTTTTGTAAAGCTTGCATTTAATTGCCACTCCTTATTGCACACAACAAACTTCCATTTCCCCTGTCACAATTTATGGCTGATTTAAGATGAAATTGTCAACCCTGTTACGGTCAACCCTGTTACGGTCAACCCTGTTACGGTCAACCCTGTTACGGTCAACCCTGTTACGGTCAACCCTGTTACTTTATTTGGCACTTAATTGAATAATAGGGCAACATTTTGATTTCCGCCAAAACAGACATAACCAAACGATATTCTTTTTATTTAAAACAAAGTGGGGCAATATGGCTTAAAATGACTAAAATGTTTTCTAAATATAGTAACAATCCAATTCTAAACAACTTTCACATTTCTTATAACTGTAAAAGAAATATGGTCATACTTAATATTACAATATTAGCACTATTTCATTTAACTGCCGACAGAGAATGTTCTATTAAACGTCCACTGAGCGACACCATTCAAATGTGTGCAGACTCTTTCCAACTTCAGCTTTAAGCATTGTTTCAATTCTATGAAATTATTTTGTATTTTTTCATGTCGAGAGCTTTAAATCCGGCAGAAAATATCACAGTGAGAGGAAACCACAACGGCTGGATTCACTAGACCGTCACCGTTCATATGCTGTCTCCCAGGCTGGGCTGGGTCGCTCAGAGGAAGAGCAAATTTATCTGGATAGTCCAGAAAATGTGACACGTCACTTCCCACACAAATGTGGGGTCTGTGTATGGGTGAATAGGCGTGGTGTAATGAGTGATTGTGTGTTGACAATGTATCCCCTTGTAGTGTGTGTGCACAAAAGGGTGTGGCAGAACTAGAACCGACTGGTTGAGATGGCTCTACTGTTGTTTGCAAAGCCAACACCCCTCAGCGCAATGCAACATTCCACACTGTAGAGGTATCCAACACTGTCAGAAGAGACCGGGGCATCAGGCCTATGGTTTATTTTGTTCATGAAGTGTGTGCGCGTGAGTCCGTGTGTGTATGTGAGAAGGATTGAGAGAGAGAGGCAGAGAGAAAGAGGAAAGGAGGAGGGGGGGGTCAATATCTCTGTGTTTTCGCCACAGCATACAGTGCATCGCCTGGTAGTAAATACAATGACTTACCGGGACATCCTTTGGCTTGACATCTGCAACTAGGGCCTACGAAAATGAAAAGAAATCACAAATTATTCTATATAACATAAGTTAATTAATTACATAGTTGAGTACGCCTACATTTAGATCAACTCTGATCATGTTCAGAAAATAATGACAAAAAGGTTATTCAAGGGCGGTAACGACACACAGGCTTTTCCCCACCTGGTCCAGAAACAAACCCTGGCTCTGACCCTCTAGGGCACATCACGTAGATCTGAAAGAATTGCATTGATATGGTGGTAGCTCCATCTTGGTCTCTGATCAGCTTGGTGGACCTTTGGCCCTATTGCTTACACCTATCAAGTCAAGTGTCCAGGGATAGGCTAAGGGCTAAGAGACCTGATGAACAAGAGTTCCAGTCAAGTGTGTAATGTCAAAGCCAGTACTGTAGCGCAACGCTAAAGACACACAAACGTAAAGCTCTCTAACAGCAACATAAGGGATGATGGTGACGACGAGGAGGAGCAAGAGGAAGGAGACTTGAGGAGAAGGGGGATTAAGAGTTAGGGACTGACCATGTCCTCAAATCGGTATCCTGGGGGCAGTGGGCAGTTGTTCCCCCCACATATCACTCCCTCCTGATGGGTCAAGCCATGCTGTGTGACACATGCAATAACACACATTGTTACATTTGGTGACTGGGTGGACACACACATACATCTATCCAACTCGTACCATGCGCAAACACACACACACACACTATGTGAGGGTGCTGTACCTCTATAACCTCTGGCCCGGTGTATACGGGGGCAGCAGGGGCGAGATTGTCTGACGAGGGCAGGAAATTAGCCAGGGCATCAAAGGGGTCCGCAGCAAGCTCCTACACATGACACGACAACTCAAACACAAGCAACGCAAATTCCATGCCATGCCATGCATTATTTGTTTGGTGCAATATAAAACCCACATAGAGAGAAAAGATAGATCAATGATTTACCTCTTTGGCTGTCTTGGCTGCTGGGGGACCTACTTCCACCTGTACCTGCAACCCAGAGCAGGAGAGGTTAGTGAATACAACACTGGGTTACTATCTTTGACACTGCTCAACTCCTATGCCCAACTGAGCTTCTGGGTGGCTGTGGACTCAATTCAACCAAACCCACAAAGGTAATACTCACGCAGGAGCAAAAGCACTCTCTTTTTCCTGTCGTCAAATAAAATATAGAATGGTACAGTAAACATTCCTCACCGCTTCCACTGCTTTAATTCACGGCTACATTGTGTGAAAACAGAGAAAGAATGACAAGGACACAGGAAGTGATCAATGATAACCCCCTAACACCAGGGATAGCCCCACCCCCAAGAGTCGTCTTCTACTATGGCGCAGTTAATATCGAACAGTAATCCGGAGTCTACCTTGGTCTCTGGACCTTTCTGAGAGGGGCCTCCAGCCGCGGCACCGCCTGCAGAAACAGCCTGGGGCAACTTAGCAAGATCCTTTTTAGCCATGTCAGCTTTGCTTGATGTGGTGGGCACACTCTATAAAAAGGCATATGGTTCACGCCATTAGACGAGGTGCAGAGCAGAGCTCAGAGAGCTGCGCATAGCCTTAGAGTCAAAGTTTAGTAGAGTGATAAGACGATAGTTAACAGCTTATCGCCCGTAGGTAAAGACAAAGGAAAGGCACCATGATAAGATAAGTGCCTAATCAGAATGTAATTTGCCGCCACCGTTAAGAAAAGTATTAGGACGGTAGTAAGCACCCCTGTAAGGCATCAAAGAGGGTAGAGCGAAAACAGAAATACAACAACAGGTCCCCCCAATCAACATAATCCACCTAATCCAGGTAAACAAAGCCAGAAGCAATACAAGATGTGGTGCAACGCAACCAGAAGAAAAAGTTAAAAAGGTGGAAATACCATTGTGCCTTCTCTGTGGTGACGTGTCAGACACCGTTTGTCTTGACGTGTTGAGAGTAACACAAGTGTGGACATGCTGGTAAGACTCAGTCGCATTAGAGCAGAAGTGTCCGTTCAATTCCCAGTCAGACACCCGAGGGCCAGAAGTAAGGAAGTCCAAAAGCAGAGATATGTTTTGAAGGATATCGCCGGAGAGAAAAAAAAACGGAGAACGGATACTATATAAAAGGCGTGGAAGAATATGAAGATAAAGAGAGTGACTTAAACCTCAAGGTCACGGGGAGAGATTAATGACGAAGAAGACGTGGAATAGTGACCCAGGAAGAGAGTGTTGAAAGGGGAGTGAGTTTTAAAAAAAAAGAGAGCCAGGCCGGGCAAAGAATAAAAGATTGAGAATAAAGCGGCCTCGCCCCACTTTCAGCGACAGTCTGCCATCTACCTTGGCTGCCTGTTTCGGGGACTCTTGGAGCTTCGGTACGTCAGCTCTCCACGGTGTCGCCGACACTCCGACAATGTTTACTCCCCCAGGGGCAGGAGGTGTAGCTTTGGCAGGGTGCATGGGTGCAGTCTATATTTAAGAGGAATGAGTTAAAAGTCAATGGCTACAACACAAACAGAGCGGATTCAATGTATTGGCACCCTTTAAATTCAAATATGTAAAGGTGAACGGGGCCCCAGTGAGTATGAGGTGCAGGGGACATTAAAATCTAAAGTAGGGTAAAGGTGTCCCTAGACACTAAACTACGGTCAGTTTTGTTTTCCCTTCCCAAATTGGTTAAGTTAGGCATTTAGAGAGGGTAAGCTGATCCTAGATCTCTGCCTACGGGCAACATCGACCCGGAATCTGAAACCCAGCAGTCATTCAGGCCAGTAAGAGGTCCAGGGCCAGAGGATGAGACCATTACTATATTTAGGGGAGGGGTGTTTGGCATTACCTTCGGGGTGTCTTTAGGACTGCCTCTGGTCCCAGGTGTTGGTATGTCAATAATAGTAGCACCTGCTCCAGCAGCGTTTGGAGAGACAAGTGTCGTCTACAAACCAAGAAGCAGGCGTAGAACACATTATGGAAACGTGGTTCAGAAAACCAGCCAGCAACATGTTATGCACATCACCAATGGACAGTGAAGGGTCCTAATCCCGTACACCAGCATGTAAAAAAAAGCACAGTCAATCAATAAGCTCATAGGGGTCATTGTGAATAGTGATGTAAGCAGATCGGAACACACCCTAGGCCAAGCTGTGAAGGAGGCAATGGTAAAGAGTGAGATTCCATTCAACAGAGTGTACACTATGCCCATGGGAACGCATTTGGGAAGAGAGTGAAAGATGTCAGAATAAACCATGATTGTCCCACAAGAATCTCCAGTCTACCTCTGGCATCTTCACTTTGGCCGCTCCACTCTGCTTTGTCCCGGCTGTCGTAGGACTTCCTCCCGCTGCGACACCACTCGCTGTGGTTCCACCCACTGTCACGGACTCCGCCCTTGGCTTCGTAGCCATGGTCGAGGCGGCAGATGCACTCTGCAATGCAACAAGGATTGTGATTGGCTCGGTAACATTTGATTATTTTCAGCTTGCCTTATCCAATTGCTTATCTATATAAAATTCCGTGCCTAGTGATGCTTTCCCCTCAGCAAACAAACAAAATGACAAGTAAAAATGACGACGATACGGCAGAGTATGTACAGATGCATATAGTACATAACCGTGTGCGTATGCATACATCTCTACATAGGTATGCAGTGCATGCATATGATACAAGTGAAACATTAGTAGCTTTCTAAGTGGCAAACTGTCTGTCACATCTTCACAAGGCAAAGGCATTTTCACTCTTCCTGGGTTTTACGTCAGATACCAGAACAGGTGACATTTTATGTTGTGTTTGTCATGGAGTTGGGGGACACGTGAATACGCCACCTCGGGTTGGCATCTATGCCCTGTGCTGTCGCCATGGAATTGTTTGGGCATAGGAGAGAGGACTTTTGGAATAGATTCAGGAAAGACATTCAGGGAACTGATACATCTTCTCTAGGGAAACCAGTTTGGTAATTCCTTTATCCTGAGTGGTCAACGACCTACCTTAACCAAGGTTATAAACTTTGTGTTTTGCGTGTCGATTAAAACCCATTTACAAAAAAACTACTTTCAGTTCCCCCACTGCCAGCCCAAACCCACAACAACAAAAACCGACATTCAGCCAAAGGAAGTTTGTCCAATCTGTAGTTCCCTATAAGTATTGGGCTGGAGACCAGTTAAAGACAGTGCTGTGCAATGTGTGCTGACTATAGGTGTTCTCTGTAGTTAAGCTCTCTCTTTTCTGGAGAGAAAGCAACTAAAAGAGTGCTACTGTTTAGCATAGAGCTTTTGCACTGACATTAGTAGGGAAGACACTGACTGTTGTGTTGCGGCTGGCCAAGTACATCACTACTACCCCCCCAGAACTAGAAATACTGCGCCCCCCCCCCCCTTCTCCATAACAACCTATTTTAACAGCCCATTTCCTCAATGGGTGACAACATAACAACACTGGTGTGGAATTATGTCTGGAGGTCATCACCTATACAGAGTCAAGAATTTAAAAACTTTTTGCAAAGTGCTGCATGTTTTCCCTCAATAAAGCCAAGCACAAAATAAACACAAAATACCAAGCCTATTGGAAATGTGTAAAATAATTCAGGATATGTTTAAAACATTCTAGTTGGAAGCAATTGCAAAATCAAAATGAGCTGAATAACATAAGCCTCTATCTAATTCTAAAGCCATTGTTCCACTCCCTGAACATTTGGGTGTGACCAACTCTTTGCCTGAATGGGAGGAAGAGGGGAGTGTTGTTTTTCTATGTGATCTTGCTTTTTGTTTCCCCTGTCCTTTATGGTGTTATGGTAATAACACAGACTGGGACACACTGAGCAGCCGCTACTCTGTCGCAACAGGAAAGATATTAACAATACCAAGCATCGCCCAAAGAAGGGGTCAAATACACTGGAAGCCAGATCAGAAACTGGGACCTATCCCAAAGAAAAGAAGGTGAAGGCTGGGCAGAGGAAGAGGAGGAAGAGGTGTGTGTGTGTGTGTGGGGGAGAAAGAGAGAGGGGCATGGTGAGAGAGAATGAGAGAAGATAGGTTAAGGAGTGTGTAGTAATGGTACCTCAAATTGTGCTGGATTCACGGCAACCTGGGCCACTGAAGTGGATGAATATTGTCTGGGCTGCGACTGGGGAGAGAGAGAGAGAGAAAAAGAGGGAGAGAGTTAAAAAAACATAAAATGAAATGGAGGAGTATCACTTATAGTAGGACACACAGACTTAATCCTTGTCAGAATCACTGACGCAATTAAGCATAATCTTAAATTGAAATTAACCACAGCAAAACAAAACATTCCATGCTGCTCAAATGTCTGTACAATTTCCTCACAAGGTAGGCGTAATTTCAATCATAGAAATATCATTAATAGAATGGACCTTCAGACCACAGCAATTTAGCTGGTCAACACTGGCATTTAAAAGGTGCAATAGGCAATATGTTTGCTATAATTCTAATAGTTTGTCTAATTTCAGTTTATGTGACAAAACAAGCAGTCATTGTGTAGAGTCATTGTACCATCTGTAAAATATGTTTTCCATAGCCCAAAATATTGTATTTTCAAAACCGAAAGTAAAATACAAAATTGTTTAACTTAAGCACGGAAGCATGGAAATAGTGCACATAGAACAGATCTACCGCATCTTAGACTTGCTTTCTATGAGAATGACAGATCTATAACTCACATTTCTATGTGGATTTGGTCAGGTTGCCCGAAAAGTTCAATATTGGTGCTTTAAACTAAATTTGAAATGGCGGCCATCTTTGTGGTAGTATTTAAAAGTCAACATTTAAATTAAATTTACATTTCAATGGTCTACCAGTGGTGTGAAGGGATAGGTCCATTCTATAAATTGTATTTCTATGATTAAAATGACAACCACCCTGTATTCAAGAGCATGTTGTGTCTCAACCGATGCGGTCGTCACTAGTTACCACTGCCACAAAGTGTCATGGTTATGTCTACACCTCGCTCATCCACCCACCGTCGAATGTGAACTTAAATGGTCATGTTTATTCTATTATCTATGATTTCAATAGGTTTCCTATGGAGGATTGACCGTATAATTTAAAACAGATATTCCCATTCAAGTCAACATTCTCTGATGTGTGGACCTCTAACCATGTTTGTGGTACCATTTGAATGTCTACGTATCAATTGTATTCCCATTTTAGTACATTTATCAGCCAAAACATGGACACCCATGCCATATTCAAGAGCATATTGTGTTTCAACCGATGGCGAGCACAACAAACACCTCAGATGATGTAAACTAGGGTCTAAGCTATAACATGTGCAAATATGAAAATAATCAGAGTTTATGCATTTTTTGGGGATAAATTATGTTTAAGGGAGAAAAAAAATGATAATAGAAAATAAAAAATGTATTACAAGAAAGGATGAAATAGTTTAACAATACTGTTTGTAAGCTTTTTACTTTTCCAGTGATGAAGACATGTATGTTTCATTGTATGGTAGGCAACTTTGATGTGGTGCTGTCAACTCTGAACACCTTTATCTCTTGAATGTTTTGGTATTCAGGTCCAAAAGGTCACTTTCTGAACCCTTCTAAAAACGGGCAAATATGTATGAAAAGTGTTGTTCAAATCAAAAGCGGTGGGTGCTGTGAAAAAGTTAATTAATTGTAATGGATTTTAACCGTGTGTTATTATAATATAAGTTGTAGTTCTTAATGATATCAATTTTCAGTTATATATTCAAGACCACAGTAGTCGACAATACATTTCCTTGAAAGTGTATCTAGACTTGGTCAGAACCAATATGACAGGAAATCGGGAATCTTTCTCTCGTGCCCTAGCTCACGTTCACACATCAAAGAGGACCCGTCAATTACCAACCTTAGTTGTGTATCCCAGAGGTTCTACATCCCCTGTTATACACTCTACAACTGAGACATGGGAAGGAGCTGATCGAGAGAGAGAGAGAGAGAGAGAGAGAGAGAGAGAGAGAGAGAGAGAGAGAGAGAGAGAGAGAGAGAAATGATATGACAAGACTGACACCCCACGTGTCAGTGGACTGATAGCATTATATAATAAAATCAAAACAGTTTGTCCAAAGACCTCTATACAGCTTTTTTTCCTGATATTACGTAACCAAGCACATCCCATATCCCTACTGTTTGGTGTATGTGGGATGTACACATTGTGACTGAAGCGGTGAGGGTAACTAACTAACATTGCTGGTTTGAGGAATGCAGAAACCAGGTGGAGTTTGAGTTTCACCCTCTCCACCCATACTGCCTATTGGAGAATCTCAATTGCATTCCCCTCATGTCCGCTCTACTTTCTTCGTTCGCAAAACCCATTAGAGTAGAAGGTGAGAGGGACGGAACCTTTGATTTGACCTCTGGCTTTCTTATCCAATGGGTTTTGAGAAGGAGGCGAGGAGTATGTGTTATGAGATTTCCAGGGTCTCAAAATGTCCCAGGGTTACAGCACAGCATAATGTATTTCTTATGGTATGAGTCCCAAGGATGGGTGTGAATGTCTCATACCCTGCTAAGTATCTTTAAGAAGTTTCGATTGGACCAAGCAGTCAAGCTTAAAACAATTCTACTGTTACACAGGGATTATAGGATGGGAGATAAAGACAGTGAGAGACAGGTGGAGAGAGCGAGAGAAAGAGTGGCAGAGGTTGAAATCTCACTAGTCAAACTGTATACTAAATTCTTACACGTAAAATCATGCGCTATACTAACTGTATACTACTTATACTATTCAGATTAACTTTATTTTGCCATACAACATTACTTGGAGATGATTACTGATTACAAGCATTTCGCTACACTCGCATTAACATCTGCTAACTATGTGTATGTGACCAATAAAATTTGATTCGATGTTCACTGACAACATTACTTAATCTATGCACTCTTAAAAAAAAGTGCTATCTAGAATCTAAAAGGGGTCTGCGGCTGTTCCCATTGAAAAACCCTTTTTGGTTCCAGTTAGAACCCTTTTGAGTTCCATATAGAACCCTTTCAACAGAGGGTTCTACGTGGAACCCAAAATAGTTCTACCCAGAACCAAAAAGGGTTCCACTATGGGGACAGAGGCAGAACCCTTTTGGAACCCTTTGTTCGAAGAGTGCATCTTGTGGAAGGAGAGTGGTGTTGACACAAAGGCCTTGTCAAAACCCAGCTAAGGGCCTTAGCGAGCTGGGTTTGAGGCAATCACTGATTTGTACTGTACGTGATTAGATGTGTGAAATAATGGTTGCGGCCTGCTGTTTTCACCAGTAATACTCAGTAATGAACCTCAAAGGAAGGAAGGAAAGGAAGGATGCATCTGTAAAGTATTGGAACAAGTCCCCACTCAGATGGGTTGGGAGGAAGTAGGGAGGGGAAAGTGAGATCACAGACACCCAGGGGCGGAAAGTGGGCTAACGAGTCACACTGCCCTCTCTTTGGATAAATATTTTTGCACTAGGCAACACACCAGACTGACGGCGAATGAAAGGACAGACACAGAGAGGGTGGAGGCTTGGGCGTGTCACCTGGAATTCTGACTGGCTCATCTTTTGGCAACCAAAGAGATACAATTCGTTTGTTATCTGTAGCTCTATGTTGGCAAAACTATACCAGAGTACCCTACTTGAATGACTCTGGTTTGATCCAAGCTACTCAAGTATGACTCATGTTTATTTCAAATTGAATTATGGTTTATAAACAAAACTGAAACAAAGACGTTGATTCAAAAGGCATTTGGCTGCACATCTACTCGTGATCATGGCAGCAAAGGAACACGGGCATCTCACTGCGAGCTTTCTCCTCTGTCTTCCAACCGACAGCACATGACAAAGGAAGTGGCTTTGGGTGTGTAAACAAACTGCACTTCTCATTTCTAATGCAACAAAATCTACTTCAACAAACCCCACTGACTAACTACCCTGCCCAACCTAACCTAACCCTAACCTAACGTAGCAGGCGTAAAATAAATGCCTGAAACTAGATCCCCTACATACTGGTCTTGACGAGAAGACTGTAGGAGGAGGTTCTCTTCTGCACTGTTCAACCAATCCAGTAAATGTGGAGGAGGAGTTACGATGGAGTGTTGCCTTGTTAACAGCCTCAATTCGTCGGGGGCATGGACTCGACAAGGTGTCGAAAGTGTTCCCCGGGGATGCTGGCCTATGTTGACTCTAATGCTTCCCACAGTTGTGTCAAGTTGGTTGGATGTCCTTTGAGTGGTGGTAACCATTCTCGATACACACAGAACATTGTTGAGTCTGAAAAACCCAGCAGCGTTGCAGTTCTTATCTTGCCCATTCACCCTCAATGGCACACATACACAATCCATGCCTCAATTGTTTTAAGGCTTAAAATGAATCTTTAACCTGTCTCCTCCCCTTCATCTACACTCATTGAAGTGGATTTAACAAGTGACATCAATAAGGGATCATAGCTTTCACCTGGATTCACCTGGTCAGTCTATGTCATGGTTTTCTTAATGTTCATGTTAAGTATACTCAGAGTATAACACACACCTGAACACAGAGGCTAACATCAGTACACTATAGATAGCAACAGCAAACCAAGCCCCGGGAACCTGAACACAAGAGACTGACGTCAGTACAACATAGAGATACAGAGATTTAACACGGGCACATCACTGTTACGATTTAGTAGAAAGCTAGATTATATGAACACATGCTCATGTCCGCATTTAACGGTTTTAACATGTATAATGCCATTGTTTTTACTCTAATTGTAACTCCTTATTCACTGTGTATTTAATGTTTGTATCTTAAACTCTGCATCATTGGAAAAAGACCCGTAAGCATTTCACTGTTTGTCTACACCTATATATACTGCTTTGTCGAGACAAGGCCCAAATCCCCGTCATCCACGTGAAGAAAAGACGGAAAAAAAGGGTGAGGGCGGAGTGCCTTGCAAGAATTCGCTGACAAGTAGGCAAACCACCACTACCTTCCGTATTATTGGCCAACATGCAATCATTGGAATAAAAAAACTGGACGATCTACGATTAAGACTATCCTACCCAACGGGACATTAAAACGGTAATATCTTATGTTTCACCGAGACGTGGCCATTTATGCTCGCTTCGAGGCATGCAACACGGAAGCAGGTATGAGAGCACCAGAAGTTCCGGGCGACTGTGTGATCACGCTCTCCGGCCCAGACGTATTACCAGGACGTGTACTCAAAGCATGCGCAGACCAGCTGGCAAGTATCTTCACTGACATTTTCAACCTCTCCCTGTCTGAGTCTGTAATACCTACATGTTTCAAGCAGACCACCATAGTCCCTGTGCCCAAGAAAGCGAAGGTAATCTGCCTAAATGATTACCGCCCCGTAGCACTCACGTCGGTAACCATTAAGTGCTTTGAAAGGTTGGTCATGGCTCAAATCAACACCATCATGCCAGAAACCCTAGCCCCACTCCAATTCACATACCGCCCCAACAGATCCACAGATGACGCAATCTCAATCGCCCTCCACACTGTCCTTTCCCACCTGGACAAAAGAAACAACTGTGAGAGAATGCTGTTCATTGACTACAGCTCAGCCCCCTCCTGTACTCCCTGTTCACCCACCACTGCGTGGCCAAGCACGACTCCAACACCATTATGTAGTTTTCTGACGACGCAACAGATCACTGACAACGATGAGACAGCCTATAGTGAGTGTGGTGCCAGGACAACAACCTCTCCCTCAATGTGAGCAAGACAAAGGAGCTGATCATGGAATATAGGAAAATGAAGGCCGAACAGGCCCCCATTAACATTGATGGGGCTGAAGTCGAGCAGGTGGAGAGTTCTCATTTCCTCGGTGTCCACATCACCAACGAACTATCATGATCCAAACACACCAAGACAGTTGTGAAGAGGGCACGATAACACCTTCTCCCCCTCAGGAGACTGAAAAGATTTGGCATGGGTCCTCAAAAAGTTCTACAGCTGTAGCATCGAGAGCATTCTGACCAGTTGCATCACCGCCTGGTATGGTAACTCCTTGGTATCTGACCGTCCGTAAGGCGCTACAGAGGGTAGTGCGTAAGGCCTAATACATCACTGGCAACAGCATACAAGCTAATAGCCATGCCAAACTTACCACGGTCTGCCTTAGCTCTTAATTCAGTGTCTAAAAGTACACACCAGACATCAACTCAGAGACATGTTTGTCAAGTCAAGTGAAAAAAATCAGTTGGATCAGTTAGTCTGCATTCACTACACAAGTGTAATGATGAACAGAATTGTAGCACATTTGGCTAATGTGTGCCAATGGGATTTCTCGCCTGGTGTGCTAACTGCTAGCTAGTCCTGACAAGAATAATGTTAACCAGGCATATGAGGGCCTCAGGAATGGGAAACATTTATCACCTAGCTGATGTCAGACCAGTGTGTGATAATTGTTGGCCTTTGACATCTCATTCACATTCCGTAGTCGGTGACCTCACGGCAGCAGATAGAGGATGACTGACCTTCTGCAGCATGGTTACTTACTTCAGTTGAACACACTGATTCGCTATAGCTCTTCCAGCCATACCATTCCACACTCCAGCTATATACAGCCTATGACTAGGGATGGGAATTGCCAGGGACCTCTCGATACGATATTATCACGATACTTTGCTGCCGATACAATATGTATTGCAATTCTCACAATTCTATATGTATTATGATTCGATACTGTGACCTTATTGCGAATTAATGTTCCAAACATTTCTCACCATATATCTGCTGCAGAGGAACAAGAGAGAGCCATGAGAGAACAAGTTTTGATCAGTCATGGAAATAAAAAAGTGCTGAAAATAAACTGGCACCCTATTTAAAAAGAAGATGGAGAACAAGCTATATAAACAGTGCTTTGGCAAGTTCAGACCCCTTCACTTTTCCACATTTTGGTACATTACAGCCTTATTCTAAAAGTCCATATATATATATATATATATCCCACATCAAATCTACACACAAAAACCCATAATGACAAAACGTTAACAGATTTTTAGAAATGTTTGCAAATTATTATTTTTTTAATAAAAAAAAAATCAGAAATACTTTATTTACATAAGAATTCAGACCCTTTGTTATGAGACTCAAAATTGAGCTCAGGTGCATCCTGTTTCCATTGATCATCCTTGACATGTTTCTACAACTTGATTACATTCAATTGATTGGACATGATTTGGAAAGGCACACACTTGCCTATGTAAGGCCCCACAGTTGACAGTGCATGTCAGAGCAAAAACCAAGCCATGGGGGTAGAAGGAATTGTCCGATGAGCTCCGAGACAGGATCGTGTCGAGGCACAGATCTGGGGAAGGGTACCAAAACAATTCTGCAGCATTGAAGGTCCGCTAGATCACATTGGTCTACATCATTCTTAAATGGAAGAAGAATGGGACCACCAAGACTCTTCCTATAACTGGCTGCCCAGCCAAACTGAGCAATCAGGGGAGAAGGGTCTTGGTCAGGGAGGTGACCAAGAACCCAAATGGTCACTCTGACAGAGCTCCAAAGTTCCTCTGTGGTGATGGGAGAACCTTCCAGAAGGATAACATCTCTGCATCAGTCCACCAATCAGGCCTTTATGGTAGATTGGCCAGACATAAGCCACTCCTTAGTGGCGTTTGCCAAAAGGCACCTAAAGGACTTTCAGAAACAAAATTCTGGTCTGATGAAACCAAGATTGAACTCTTTGGCCTGAATGCCAAGCGTCACGTCTGGAGGAAACCTGGCACCATCCCTACGGTGAAGCATGGTGGTGGCAGCCTCACCCTATAGGGATGTTTTTCAGCGGCAGGGACTGGGAGACTAGTCAGGATCGAAGCAAAGATGAACGGAGCAAAGTACAGAGAGATCCTTGATGAATACCTGCTCCAGAGCACTCAGGACCTCAGACTGGGGCAAAGGTTCACCTTCCAACAGGACAATGACCCTAAGAACACAGCCTTAGTTTTTGATTTGTCATTATGGTGTATTGTGTGTAGATTGAGGGACAAAAACAATTTAATCAATTGTTTAGAATAAGGCTGTAACGGATATGGGCTGTGAATACTTTCTGAATGCACTGTCTACACTGGAATTTTGGTGCAGGTACAGCCAACTAGCGCAAAGATATTGCAATATTGTCAAAACTATACCAAATACTGTCAAAAATAATATCCTGATATGTAACTCTATCAATGTTTCCCCCCCATCACTACCTATGACCCCCTATTCTCAAATCCGGCCTCAAGGTCCACAGCATTCTTCCTCACCAATAATGGACTGATTTACATTTGGGACACCAGGTGATTTACATTTGGGACACCAGGTGAGTGACATTAAATTAGTGACATTAAGCCCATGCTAGTGAACACAAAAGTATGCTGAATGGATTTGTATCTGCTTGAGTGGCACACCATTAAAACTACCAGTCACAACAACAAGGCTCTCTCTCAGGGAAAATCCCTGAGTAGGTGTCTACCCATGCAGACATACGTAGACAGGTTAGGCTATTTCACCTAGCTCCCAGAACCACCCAGATACCCTTTAATACAGGCAGATAGATAAACAGTCAGCCCTACTGCATACAGTCCATTAAGAATCACACAAAGCACTGGCAGGGTAGAGAATAGAGGGCGGGTACCAGGCAGCATAACAACAAGTCTTAATGTCAACAGTGACTGTACAGCAGAAACCAGCCAACCACACAAATGCATCTCTCAGGGGCCAACCTAAACAGTGTTATAAACTGTAATCAGTCCCTTTTACTGCTGATTGTGATACAAGACTGGGTGTAACTTATTGGAGTAGGCCTACTTCATAAGTCTAACCGGGAATTCTGTTCTGCTATTATTATTATTATTATTATTGAATAATAGCAAAACACTATTATTGCCAATCTGTTAGTAGTTAATGTATAGACTAGCGAGGCCAAACATTGCTTCTATAACTAAATTGTGGCCAAGCTACTGTACTACTGCTTATCAGAAAGTATCAAAACACAAATATTGATTAGCTGAGAGCAAACCAAACACTATTCCAGCAAAAACAAAGAGGAACAAAAACACTATCATCCTTATCAGACAGTTCCAAAACACTATCATCCTTATCAGACAGTTCCAAAACACTATCATCCTTATCAGACAGTTCCAAAACACTATCATCCTTATCAGACAGTTCCAAAACACTATCATCCTTATCAGACAGTTCCAAAACACTATCATCCTTATCAGACAGTTCCAAAACACTATTACTGATTAGAAGTCCAACCAAGCACTACTACTTCTCACGAGACAGTACAACCCAAAACTGTATCACTGAGGTAAAAACGTAGTCTGACCTAGCGCTCCTCCAGCTCACCTGAGTCTAGCCCAGAGTCTCAGTGTTTGTCTACCTACCTGCGTCCAACGTCGTTTCAACATTCCTCATGCACTCCACAGTGAACAGGTCTGTGGGGGGAGGTAACCAAACCCAAAATGCTAGCCATGACAGCCCCTTGTTTACAGTCAATAAACGGTTCTTATACATGTTCAGAACATGACAGATACATAATGATCTCTCAAAAACTTTTCAACCGTCTCAAACTGAATGTTATTTTGTCCGGGGTCAATATGAGATAAGACATTATAAATATTCACGACAAGTCTTACAATGGGGCGGCAGGTAGCCTAGTGGTTAGAACGTTGGACCAGTAACCAAAAGGTTGCTAGATAGAATCCCCGAGCTGACAAGATAAAAAAAAAAACATCTCGTTCTGCCCATAAACAAGGCAGTTAACCCAATGTTCCTAGGCCGTCATTGCAAATAAGAATTTGTTCTAAACTGACTTGCCTAGTTAAATAAAATAAAACATTTAAATGACAATGCATTATAACCCACATCATAATGCAGAGTGCTCATGTGTTACAATGATTTCTTCTCGATTTCTCATAGTTGTACTGGGTTGTGATTGACATGATAACGGGAAAGGGGCGGGAGTTGTCAGGCTTCTTTTTTATGAGGAAGGAAATAATGAGATGGTATTATTGTCCAAGGTATTATTGTCATTGAAAATGTTATTTGCAAAGAGGAGTACACATAGGATAAACATGCATTACTGTAACATTATTGTGTACACAGGTACACACACATAATGGGAGCTACTGGCAGCCGTTACCAAAACGGGACATTGGGCCAGAATAGAAGTGTCTGTTTTAAGGGACATTTGCCCTGAAACCAGTTGAAACGATCTACGCACACACACAAAGTCAGAGTCCTATAGCCACACCCGAGAAGGGTGTGTATCAATTGGTGGCACAGAAACATTACTCACAGCACCATTTAAATGGTGCATACAGGGGCAGCCAGCGTGGCACAGGAGCCAATTTGATTTATTTTACCTTTATTTAACTAGGCAAGTCAGTTAAGAACAAATTCTTATTTTCAATGACGGCCTAGGAACAGTGGGTTAACTGTTCAGGGACAGAATGACAGATTTGTACCTTGTCAGCTCCGGGGTTTGAACTTGCAATCTTCCGGTTACTAGTCCAACGCTCTAACCACTAGGCTACCCTGCCGCCCCAATGCGGCCATGGTTAATAATATATTCATATGTCAGTCTGTGTTACCAGGAGGGAGTAGGGTTGTTCTTCCTAGGGGTTTAATAGGAGCGCTTCTTCAACAATAGGGTTAAAGATAGTCTTTACTTTACTGAGCTGGGCTATGAAAAGTGTTGACTTATACTGAGCCCCACCCCACAGACAGACATGTGAAAAGGGCTGGGTAAAGCAACACGGCTAGCTGCTACAGTGATGACAAAGCATTTGGCTAACCCGGGAACAATGTATGTCATTACTTTGGAATTGACTCCAACCCTGATAGCAACAGAAAGCTAGATGCTACAGTGATACCAAATGAGTAAGCTAACCAGTGTAGGCTGCAAAGTATGTCATGCTGACTTAAATAGGGACAATTCTGCCTAGTAGTGTCATGTACTGGTTCAGCTTGTGTTATAGCTATGCTAATGGTCATTTACATCCAAAAGGACCCATGAGCACCAACATGTGACGTTCAAAGGAGCATGTCAAATTGGGTGTCAATGAAAGCTAAGAGTCTAGATTTTTGAGAAATGAAGACATGTTATACATTCTATACACATTTCCCATCCTACAAATTAGGAATAAGCAAAGGCTTTGATTTCTTGTCAAACAGATGGAAAATGGGTCTTGGACAACATCTACCAGAAAAAAAAGTCAAAAGGTATTAGAAATCAATCAAAACACAATCATGTTGAAGTAAAGATGCCTACCCAACTAATATCAACACTTACAGTCGAAGTCGGAAGTTTAAATACACGTAGGTTGGAGTCATTAAAACTCGTTTCTCAACCATTCCACAGATTTCTTGTTAACAAACTATAGTTTTGGCAAGTCGGTTAGGACATCTACTTATTGTTCCAATCATTGTTTACAGGCAGGTTATTTCACTGTATCACAATTCCAGTGGGTCAGAAGTTTACATACACTAAGTTGACTGTGCCTTTAAACAGCTTGGACAATACCAGAACATTATGTCATGGCTTTAGAAGCTTCTGAAAAAATGATGTCAATTGGAGGTGTATCTGTGGATGTATCTCAAGGCCTACCTTCAAACTCAGTGCCTCTTTGCTTGACATAATGGTAAAATCAAAAGAAAATCAGCCAAGACCTCAATTTGTTTTTGTAGACCTCCACAAGTCTGGTTCATCCTTGGGAGAAATTTCTAAATGCCCGAAGGTACCACGTTCATATGTACAAACAATAGTACGCAAGTATAAACACCATGGGACCACGCAGCCGTCATACCTCTCAGGAAGGAGACGCGTTCTGTCTCCTTGAGATGAACATACTTTGGTGCGAAAAGCGCAAATCAATCCCAGAACAACAGCAAAGGACCTTGTGAAGATGCTGGAGAAAACAGGTACAAAAGTATCTATATCCACAGTAAAAGAAGTCCAATATCGACATAACCTGAAAGGCCGCTCAGCAAGGAAGACTGCTCCAAAACTGCCATAAAAAAAGCCAGACTACGGTTTGCAACTGCACATGGGGACAAAGATCATAATTATTTGAGAAATGTCCTCTGGTCTGATGAAACAAAAATAGAACTGTTTGGCCATAATGACCATCATTATGTTTGGAGGAAAAAAGGGGAGGCTTGCAAGCCGAAGAACACCATCCTAACCGTGAAGCATGGGGGTGGCACCATCATGTTGTTGGGGTGCTTTGCTGCAGGAGGGGCTGGTGCACTTCACAAAATAGATGGCATCATGAGGATGGAAATTATGTGGATATATTGAAGAAACATCTTAAGACTTCGGTCAGGAAGTTAAAGCTTGGTCGCAAATAGGTCTTCTAAACGGACAATGACCACAAGCATGCTTCCGAAGTTGTGGCAAAATGGTTTAAGGACAACAAAGTCACGGTATTGGCGTGGCCATCAAAGCCCTGACCTCAATCCCATAGAAAATTTGTGGGCAGAACTGAAAAAGCATGTGCGAGCAAGCGGGTCTACAAACCTGACTCAGTTACACCAGCTCTGTTTGGCGGAATGGGCCAAAAATTCACCCAATTTATTGTGGGGAAGGCAATGCTACCAAATACTAATTGAGTGTATGTAAACTTCTGACCCACTGGGAATGTGATGAAATAAATAAAAGCTGAAATTAATCATTATCTCTACTAATATTCTGACATTTCACATTGTTAAAATAAAGTGGTGATCCTAACTGACCTAAACCAGGGAATAATTACTAGGATTAAATGTCAGGAATTGTGAAAAACTGAGTTTAAATGTATTTGGCTAAGGTGCATGTAAACTTCGGTAACGTTACGGTCTTTGTAAGAAAAAATGAACACATCACCCTTTAAACAATTAACTCTTTATTCTGCCTATAGACAAATAAAACATTTAGAAAAATGACTGCATGACTGACTAGGCCTGGTTTCTGTCTCTACTGTATGAAATCAAGGGGAGAAAAGCATTACAATTAAAAAGTACTTCTTAGCTTTGACTACCTGTATGTGCTTTGCCTGCTCTATTTTAAATAAACTTGTATAGGCAATATTAAAATGTAACCACCGAATAGGGCTGCAAATCGTTGGCTATGAATACTCCCACTGCTTTCGTTATTTCATTATGTTTTTCTGAATGTGTTGCGAATTGTTGTTGGAAGGCAGCAGCGAGAGATTGCTGTGTTTTCGCTAACGAGTGGACTCTCCTCGCTTCAGCTCCACCTGCCAGACATACGGCTTTGTGATGGTGACGTAAATGACACATGGTTAGAAGTGTTTCCACTCGAGTAGCTGACAGTGGAAAAGCAATGCTTGCAGACTTACTTTGTTTGTTTACGGTCTTCTTACCCTCGTCATCGTATTGAACGCTCCATCCAAAACGTTCCCACACAGCGGATTTGAACGACGGCGGTGCCTCTTCAAATGTGCTTCTGTCTGCCTCGGTAGTGCTCGCCATAGTCACGTTGGAGCTGAGAGAATATTTGTTTTTAGTTTCCGCTCTCTACATGGGGCCCCTTTAGGGAGTTTTCCTACTGAGGTGTCATTGCAAGTCTTCCATTGGTTGTTTAAGGGGGAGGTGGTTGCGGTCACCACATTTTGAGACATTGCTGTGGAGTAAAGTTTGTCACTCCTCAGGAGCCCCCTAACGGCCTGGGGCCCCAAGCAGTTGCCTGCCTTGCCTGTTCACAAGCTGTGCTTCTGGTTCTATGGGTCTGAATGTACAACGTGAGTATAGTCTGCAGCGCAATAAGCAATTTTTGGAAATGATAGAAAAATGACTGGCAGACTGTGTATTGAACCGAACCGAACGGTTCGACAACATACTGTGTACCGTTGCATCCCTAGTATGTATCCCTAGTATGCAGTAATCATATGCCTATGAACCAGAGTAATACTGTTAGCACTGAGGTGGTGTGCCCCAGTAGGAAGTCCACCATGTGCAGCTCACCCTCCACTATTAAAAATGACCTGAGCATGTCTAACTCTGTTTTTCTTGCTTTACTGGGAAGCTTAGCAAACAACCAACCCAAAAGTATTAAAAATAGCCCACATTAACATATGTAGCTTAAGAAACAAGGTTCATGAAATCAATTTCCTAGTAATAAATAACATTAATATTCTGACAATCTCTGAAACTCACTTAGATAATACCTTTGACGATACAGTGGTAGCAATACATGGGTTATAACATCTACAGAAAAGACAGAAATGCCAAAAGGTGTGGCTGTCTATATTCAGGACCACATTCCTGTAAACCTTAGAGAGGATCTCATGTTAACTACTGTTGAAGTAATATGGCTACAGGTTCATCTGCCTCACCTAAAGGCCATTCTGGTGGGAAGATGCTATAAACCACCAAGTGTTAACAGTCAGTATTTGGATAACGTGTGAAATGCTTGATAATGTATGTGATATCAATAGAGAGGTATACTTTCTGGGGGATTTAAATATTGACTGGCTTTCATCAGGCTGACAACTCAAACTAGTGCCTGCAACCTGGTTCAGGTTATCAATCAACCTACCAGGGTAGTTACAAACAGTACAGGAATGAAATCAACATGTATTAATCATATCTTTACTAATGCTGCATCAATTTGTTTGAAAGCAGTATCCAAATCCATAGGATGTAGTGATCACAATATAATAGCCATATCTAGGAAAACCAAAGTTCCAAAGGCTGAGCCTAATATTGTGTATAAGAGGTCATACAATAAGTTTTGTAGTGATTCCTATGTTATTGATGTGAAGAATATTTGTTGGTTCGTGGCGTGTAATGACAAGCAACCAGACGCTGTACTTGACACATTTATGAAATTGCTCATTCCAGTTACTATTAAGCATGCACCCATTAAGAAAATGACTGTACAACTGTTAAATCCCTGTGGATTGATGAGGTATTAAACATTTGTATGGTTGAGATGGATGAGGCAAAAGAGATGGAAAATAGGTCTGGCTGGACAACTGATTGGATAAAAAGAAGAAAAACTACACTATGAAACAAAGATAAATGACAAAGAATGATATTAAAAAGCTTTGGAGCCCATTCAATGAAATGTGGGGGAAAAGGGCATTCATTGAATCAGATGGCTCATTCATCACAAAACCCACTGATATTGCCTACTACTTTAAAGATCTTCCATTTGCAAGATTAATGGGAGGACCATCTTCCTCAGTGAATTTCATAAAAGGTACAACTATACTAAATATGTTCACGTCACCAAATAATTGATTAAAACCCAGTAATTGCAATAAAGGTCTACAGTAGCCTCAACAGCACTCTGTAGGGTAGCACTATGGTGTAGCCGGAGGACTGCTAGTTTCCATCCTCCTCTGGGTACATTGACTTCAATACAAAACCTGGGAGGCTCATGGTTCTCACCCCCTTCCATAGACTTACACAGTAATTATGACAACTTCTGGTAGTTGTGCTCCAACCTATCAGAGCTCTTGCAGCATGAACTGATGTCCACTGAATCAAAGGATCAGAAAATGAATCATACTGAAGGGCTACAGCTAGCTAGCACTGCAGTGCATAAAATGTGGTGAGTAGTTGACTCAAAAATAAAGACAATAGTTGAATAGTTAACAAATTAATTTCTTCAAAAATGATGGAGAAGCAAGAGAGAGACAGAGAGGTAGCTATATATATATATTTTTTTAAACGTTCAATTACTTAACTAGCCATTGCAGCTAGCCATTTTATCCTACTCAAACAGAGAGGGATGATACGTTACCTAGCTTCCTATGGCTATCCGACACTGGAACTCTTCCAAGTCAAGGTAAGCTTTCGGTTTTATAAATGTATTGCCACCGGGGCCCGGCGGTGTAACTGCTAAACTGCTTGCTAACTGTACACTGTACTGCGTGATTGTAGCCGGTTTACTAACATGTTAGTTCTAGCAGCTATGTTGACTTGATGTTACTTCATTTGGTGACAACGATGTAGGCTGTGTTTAGCGGTTAGCAGTTATGATATGAGATTTGTCTTGGAAAGTTTTTCTGATTGGTCACTGTGGGGACATTTTGTTGGTCCCCACAGGGTCAAATGCTATTTCTAGGGGGTTAAGGTTAGAATTAGTCTTAGGGTTAGGTTTAGGGTCAGAAGATGGGTTTAGGGTTAGAGTTTTGGGTTAAGGTACAGGATAGGGGTTAGGGAAAATAGGATTTTGAATGGGACTGAATTGTGTGTCCCCACAGTTAGCTGTACAAGACTGTGTGTGGGTGTGGGTGTGTTCGTGTATAAAAGTAGGCTCTCTCTTATCCTCAAATGATGTGGAGGATGTTTTGAGTCTAACTGTCTCATTGTGAACCTAATATAATCTCAACAGATCACTATATTTACACCGCCAGCAGCACTCTGATGACATCACAGAGTTCCCTTCCTAGACCCTTGCCAAGTAACATCTTACAGTACGGAACAAGTCTGCCTGAGTTCAACTGAATGACGAAGCAATTTGCCTCCAAGCGATGCATATAAGTATCCGTATTTTCCCCCTCGGTCACATACAGCAGTTTTGAGCTCTTCGCCAAGTTTCCTAGTTAACATGTTAAGAACATGTAAACAACATATAAACATCAGAAGCCCCATGGCTTCGTCTGACTGACTTAAGTAACATCTTTGGTGGATATGTCTGCTCATAACAGATAAAACATGACGTCACTCACCACAACAGCGTCTTTCAACTGCCCCCTCAGCGATATGACAAAACTATCAAACTAAATCTATAGGGCTGGCACCAGAAGAGGAAACCACAAATCACACACACATAGAAAAGCTTTGTTTAGGTACATACCATGGATTTGAGTGTATCCTATATTTATCTGGATAGTCCCCGACTTTGTCCTGATGCTAAATTACCTTATATTCCCTATGGATGAAGCATATACGTCCCACAAAACACACATGCATACACTTTCACACACTCACAAACAGACTAGAGATAAAAACATCTGCTCCTCCCAATGGGACAAGTCTGACAGGACAGTACTGCTCAAACCCCTCCCCTTTTCAAAAAAGGAAGGAGAGAAGCCTGGATCCGATTGGTTGAAAGGGGACACTGTGCCCGCCTCCTTCACAAGACTAGCCAGGAAAAACAAACAAGACCAGTCAGTTCCACCGAGGGAGTTTGATTAAAATAAACTGCGGTTCACCGGTCTATGGCCCGTGGTGTGACGGAAAAAAACGGTGAGGGAGGAGCGGCCTTCTAAAATCTAACAGTAATCTGCGCCGCTCTGCCATGTTGTCAATAAGGCAGCATGGTACATCGTTCAGAAACATACATCATCACGTTTCCATAAAATATATGTTGGAATTTTCAAGCTTGTTCTCATTGGGAAGGCAGACAAAGTATTTTTATCAAAAGCAATCACTTTTGAATTTGAAAACAGAATCCTACGCATTACTCCACGTGCTTAACCTACGCCACTTTTGTTTTGAGCTGACTTCGCCGCCAGCCAGAGCGGGGCACCTGGATCACGCCTGGGAGGCAGCCTGGTTCCAAAACGAATGCAATCACTTTTCACCTGGTGCAAATTCCTCCCACCGGGGCAACACGGGCCAGATAATCAAATCCCCTACATGTGTGAGGGAAGGTTTGGGCTGAGTCTTGTGACTGTATGTGTTTGTGCATATGTGGCAGTAGTATAATACAGATACAATAGCCTACATGTAGAAATTAGTAATGATTACAAAGCAGTGAATGTACCGTATGTGTTGTAATGTGAGCTGACCAAGTCCTAAGCATAGTGAAGTGCTGGTCATCGGCATATATTTAATAGTGATAGAGATGGGTGGAGCTGAAGCAGGCTGGGCAGAGGTGGCTTTGCTGCACGGACTGTCTGTCTGGCAGCAGTAGGGTGCGTCTGATACACTCACTGCTTAGGAATCTGAACAGCAGAGCCCCTCAAAAACAGAGAGGCAGAGAAAGGGGGTGAGGGGGAGAGAGAGAGAGAGAAGGACAGAGCAAAGAGAGAGAGAGAGTTACAGTTGAAGTCGGAAGTTTACATACACTTAGCTTGGAGTCATTAAAACTCGTTTTTCAACTACTCCACAAATGTCTTGTTAATTAACAAACTATAGTTGTGGCAAGTCGGTTAGGACATCTACTTTGTGCATGACACAGGTCATTTTTCCATCAATTGTTTACAGAGAGATTATTTCACTTATCACAATGCCAGTGGGTCAGAAGTTTACATACACCAAGTTGACTGTGCCTTTAAACAGCTTGGAAAATTCCAGAAAATGATGCCATGTCTTTAGAAGCTTCTGATTAGGCTAATTGACATCATTTGAGTCAATTAGAGGTGTACCTGTGGATGTATTTCAAGGCCTACCTTAAAACAGTGCCTTTTTGCTTGACATCATGGGAAAATCTAAAGAAATCAGCCAAGACCTCAGAAAAATAATTGACCTCCACAAGTCTGGTTCATACTTGGGAGCAATTTCCAAATGCCTGAAGGTACAACGTTCATCTGTACAAACAATAGTACGCAAGTATAAACACCATGGGACCATGCAGCCATCATACTGCTCTGGAAGAAGACATGTTTTGTCTCCGGAAGATGAACGTACTTTGGTGCGAAAAGTGCAAATCAATCCCAGAACAACAGCAAAGGTCCTTGTGAAGGTCCTGGAGGAAACGGGTACAAAAGTATCTATATCCACAGTAAAATGAGTCCTATTTCGACATAACCTGAACGGCCGCTCAGCAAGGAAGAAGCCACTGCTCCAAAACCGCCATTAAGAAGCCAGACTACAGTTTACAACTGCACATGGGGACAGAGATCATACTTTTTGGAGAAATGTTCTCTGGTCTGATGAAAGAAAAATAAAACTGTTTGGTCATAATGACCATCGTTATGTTTGGAGGAAAAAGGGTGAGGCTTGCAAGCCAAAGAATCATGTTCAGCATCATGTTCAGCATCATGTTTTGGGGGTGCTTTGCTGCAGGAGGGGCTGGTGCACTTCACAAAATAGATGGCATCATGAGGTAGGAAAATTATGTGGATATATTGAAGCAACATCTCAAAACATCAGTCAGGAAGTTAAAGCTTGGTCGCAAATGGGTCTTCCAAATGGACAATGACCCCAAGCATACTTCCAAAGTTGTGGCAAAATGGCTTAAGGGCAACAAAGTCAAGGTATTGGAGTGGCCACCACAAAGCCCTGACCTCAATCATATAGAAAATTTGTGGGCAGAACTGAAAATGTGTGTGCGAGCAAGGAGGCCTACAAACCTGACTGAATTACACCAGCTCTGTCAGGAGGAATGGGCCAAAATTCACCCAAATTATTGTGGGATGCATGTGGAAGGCTACCAAAAACGTTTGACCCAAGTTAAACAATTTAAAGGCAATGCTACCGAATACTAATTGAGTGTATGTAAACTTCTGACCCACTGGGAATGCGATGAAAGAAATAAAAGCTGAAATAAATAACTCTACTATTATTCTGACATTTCACATTCTTAAAATACAGTGGTGATCCTAACTGACCTAAGACAGGGAATTTTTACTAGGATTAAATGTCAGGAATTGTGAAAAACTGAGTTAAAAGTATTTGGCTAAGGTGTATGTAAACTTCTGACTTCAACTGTATATAAAGACAGACAAATGGTAAAAAGAACGAGAAAGAGGGGGAAAGGGAGGGAGTGAAAGCAAGAGAGAGGGAGAGTGTCACATGGAGCCTCTAGCTCAAACCGCACCCTTTTACAGAGAGGAGCAAGGGAGGAGGGAGAGGGCGAGCAATGATTATATGCTAAGAATGAAAAGAGAGGGAGGATGAGGAAAGAGCAAGGACAGGAGCGAAGATGAGAGAGTGAAGAAATTAGAGATAATAATGGAGGAAAAAATATGTGGACCCAAACACAAGCATGGACGTGCTTCTTCCCTTACCCAAAACTGTCTTCAAAGACCTTGTTGTAGCTACTATGAAAACACAAAGGAAAATGTTGCGACAGGATATTAGCCAAGCCTTATGTAAGATTGTGGAAAAACATGGCTACGTGCTTGTGTTTAAACTGATGCCACATGAGCTTGGATTCAACTGATTTACCAATGGTTCAATACTTCCATGTCACAAAACTCAATAGATATTAGACGTCATCTTCTAAGATGCAGAACCATTAAGTAAACAGAAGGGCCTGTCTAGCAGGCTGGCTCCCACTAGTGTCCAGAGACAGTATGACACTTATTGTAAACTACAGATGTGAGTGTTTGAAAGAGAACAAATTCTATTTCCTTCTAAGGGGGAATCCCAAACTCTGTACCATCGTAGTGTGACACTGCAATGTTCCTTTCCATTCAATGTACTTGTTACTTTGTATCTGTAAAGAATCGATAAATGTTATTCTGTGTGACAGTTTGTTTAACTGACAACGATCAAATCTACAGTACAATACATGGAATGTCCTCAGTCAAATTTTGTTGACAACGACACATGGAAGATAGAATGGGACAGATTATGTATAACTTGCCCTGGAAGGTTTTAGGAGTTTTATGTAAAAATGTCACGCAATATTGATATATCCATGCAGTGTATTGTTTGTGTCGTGTAAAAAGTTGAAAACTATACTTTGTTATGATTGATAATAACGCATGTAAATGTGAAATGCATTTCATTTGTTTAATGTAACATTTTTGTTTTGTGTTTTGTGCACACATACTTGATATCGTGCCTATACACGATATGTACGGGCTGGGCATCAAATGGTGCACAACATGGAAAGGAGTGTTCCACAGATGTCTGCACTCCTCCAACCAGATTGGGTCTGTCAAAACATTTCCTAAAAAGGAAAACCAAACAAACCACTGACCTCTCTGCTTGATCCGTAATCACTCCCCTTGGCATTTCTTTAGTTTTTTGAATTTGTTGTTTTTATTCAATTGTCTTTATCTTTATCTTCCCTACTGACTAAGTCAAGTCCTCACCACTAGTGTGTGTGTGCGCATGCATGCATGTGTGTGTGTGGGCGTGACATGCTTACACTGGGGTGGAACAACTCGGGTGGGACCGACTCACTCGGTAACTCTTGGTAACCTTTGGGTGCGTTCTGAAAGCATTGACAGCAGTCATAATCAGGCTGTTGCAGTCGGGGGAGAAACAGAAAGTTGCTGTTAGTGGTTGTCTAACAGCAAGGGTCTCATAACGTGGCATTGTTTAGAAAAGTTGTTTGTTAGAATGTCAAAATAAGTTATTCTCTAACCCCCCCCCCATATCATTATAAAAACACACTCGCAAACAAAATATCACAGAAAGGTTTCTTCAATTTTCATTTGAATAGCTTGTAAATGGCGGCAGAGCATCTTCTCCGTTTCAGTCACATCCACATGGGTTGAGAAAAACTCCCTAATGATTGGTGGACAATTGTGCCTCTCATTGACTGCCGTTTGCGAGCATAACATGATGTGATGCATTGTCCGTAAACGGTGACGGACTGACTGATGCACAAACAATAATGATTAGTTGCTTAGGACGCAAGTTGATTTGTAGATCAGTCAGTCTGCGGTTGCCGACTGCAATGCAGTTGACCTTAAACGCGGACATTATGACGGTGACGGCTGCAGGGTGCGGTTGACGGGAAAGAACCGCAGAGATGGCAAAAATCAAAAACTGCGTGAGGTGGTGGTACACATGCATATACACACACACTCTCATTCAAAATGCACACACATGCACACACACATATACGCATATGTATATAGCCGCCATACATGCACTCAAATGTATTCAGTTGGCCTTGCTGTTATGATTTTTGTTTTCCTTGCTGTTATGATTTTTGTTTTCCTTGCTGTTATGATTTTTGTTTTCCTTGCTGTTATGATTTTTGTTTTCCTTGCTGTTATGATTTTTGTTTTCCTTGATGTCTTTTGATTTTTGCATTGTTGTTTTCTGTTTTCATTGGTCTTTGTCTTTTTTCTCTTTGGTTTATTTTGTTGGTTGTCAGTACATTGGGGGACGGGGGGGGGGCATGGGGGTGGGGAATGGAATTATTTTATTTTATCATTATTATTATTTTTTGTGGAGGGGAGTGTGGGGGTCTCGGATGGTTGAGGGGCAGCCCTCGGGGAGCCTTTGTGGGGGGGGGGGTCTTGAAGGTCTGGTGGCCTGGCGGTTGGGAGCTTGGGCCGGTGGCAGATAGGTCGCTGGTTCGGCCCCCATTTTTGGCCTTGTGGGAGTTCTGTCGACGTGCTCTTGAGCAGGGCGTTGACCCTGGTTGCTTCTGTGGGTCGCTCTGGATGGGAGTCTGTTAGATGACGGAATGTAATATAAATGTTTAGCGCCTTTCACTGCAAGTAGATTGTACATTTTAATATGCAATATATGTATATATTTGTATACTGCATGACCCTCGATTTTGTGGTTATTGTCAAGTTCATGCAGTCAACATGTAGGCGCAAGTCAGATAACTTTCATCCCAATATGCAACACACATTAAAATATGCTGATCAGCAACTGCACAAAATGTATGCTCTCCAACACGTCCCATATATCTGTAGACAACTGAATGCTTAGCCAATGCAAGTCCCCACCCATCTCAGGGATCTAGACCAATCAGATAACTTGGCCTGCGTCAGGAACAAATCAGTGCAGGTGGGAGGGTTCAGTCTAGAGATTTTGTTCCTAGGGAGATACTCGTCAAACTGAGTGTGAACCATGGAGATAGTTAGAGGAGGCAGCATTGTATTGGTCCCGTTATAGCGTCTGTAAGAGCATGGGCAGCACTAGCGAGGCCATCTTCTTCTACTACATCTATAAGTTGGTAAGCAAACTAAAGGGTGCATACTGCCACCTGGAGTTTGCTGTTTGAACAGGTATAAAGCCAAGGTTGGTGATTTACTGCCACCTGCAGTTATTGAATGTTTGCTCACGAGTATAATTCATTGGCTAATCCCTCCTGATCACCTGGATGGAATTATGTGATTCTTCATTAACCCATAGGAAGTCTCACCCAGTTGACTACTTCAAAATAGTAAAAGTCCTCAATGGGGCTGCATGCTAAAATGGGCTTTTGGCCACTAGTCCTCAATATGGTGTGATCTCATACTACAACTGCAGTGTAACAATAGCTTACTGCAATTGCACTACATGGGTCGGTACAAAGCACAGTCAATGAGGGTAAAAACAACATACTTTTGTATATATATTGTGTGTGGACATCCCTTCAAATGACTGGATTTGGCTATTTCAGCCACAACCGTTGCCGACAGGTGTATAAAACTGAGCACGTAGCCATGCAATCTCCAAAGACAAACATTGGCAGCAGAATGGCCTTAATGAAGAGCTCAGCAACCGTCATAGGATGCCACCTTTCCAACAAGTCAGTTCATAAAATGTCTGCCCTTCTAGAGCTGCCCCGGTCAACTGTAGGTGCTGTTATTGTGAAGTGGAAATGTGTAGGAGCAACAACAGCCCAGCCACAAAATGATAGACCACACAAGCTCACAGAATGGGACCGCTGAGTGCTGATGCACGTAGCGCGTAAAAATCGTCTGTCCTCGGTTGTAACACTCATTATCGAGTTCCAAACTGCCTCTGGAAGCAACGTCGGCACAAGAACTGTTCGTCGGGAGCTTCATGAAATTGGTTTCTATGGCCGAGCAGCCACACACAAACCTAAGATCACCATGCGCAATACCAAGCTTCCGCTGGAGTGGTGTAAAGCTCGTTTGTCATAGTTTGGGCTAGGCCCCTTAGTTCCCGTGAAGGGAAATCTTAACTAAAGCCTACAATGACATTCTAGACGATTCTGTGCTTCCAACTTTGTGGCAACAGTTTGAGGAAGTTCCTTTCCTGTTTCAGCATGACAATACCCCGTGCACAAAGTGAGGTCCATACAGAAATGGTTTGTCAAGATCGGTGTGGAAGAACTTGACTGGCCTGCACAGAGCCCTGAGCTCAACCCCATCGAACACCTATGGGATTAATTGGAATGCCAACTGCGAGCCATGCCCAATATCAGTGCCCGACCTCATTAATGCTCTTGTGGCTGAATGGAAGCAAGTCTCCGCAGCAATGTTACATCTAGTCTTCCCAGAAGAGTGGAGGCTGTTATAGCAGCAAAGGGGGACCAACTCCATATTAATCCCCATGATTTTGGAATGAGATGTTCGACGACCAGAGGTCCACATACTTTTGGTCATGTTGTGTATAAGTATAATATATGTATATTTATAGGTCAAAATGTGTGTTTCACTTGGAACAAAGAGGTGAGCTTTTTTTTCTCCTATTGTTGGTCAGAGAGAACATGAAGTTATTAAATCTGTTAGGAGTAAAGCTTTGTTGAACAATAGATACAATCTGTCCTATATCCCACCCCTACAGTAGGCTCCTATATGTGGCTAATGTATTTGCTACACCATAAATAACTATACTGTATGTAGGTTGCCTGTCAGAGTTAGCACCACCCTAAATACACACAAAGAATCCCAATGTCACTATTGACTAGAGAACAACCAAAATCTGTTTTTAAGGGCTGATACCAATTTTTGGGAGTCAAGGAGGCCGATGGCCGATATTTAATGCTGATAATAAATATGATTACATTTTGACATTTTGGGGAGAAATATTCACAAGGACAACCATGTATGCAATAACAAATGAATTATACAACCACACAATCAATTTCACTTTGTGTTTAGCAATTTAACTACATAACATAATGGTAATAATTGTATTTGAATGGTATGTCTCTTGAAGAACTGGGTAAATCAAGATGTAGCGTAGGCCTATTCACAATACAGGTGAATGCATATTCAACAGGAGTGTATGCATGCATTGAGTTATTGAGATAGTTTTGGCTGATTTCAGTGGTCTTTGGTGCTACAGATGAACAAAATCAGTTTCCCTTTCATTTGGTCTTCCCTTTCATTTGGTCTACTGATCAACAACATTTTCATATATAAGTAGCCTATTGATTTATTTTATAAAAATGTGCGCTGTCTCCTTTAAGAGAAAAGAGACCACTTGTATGTCATTTAGCTAGGCAGTTCTGCTTGGGCAGTTCTCTCAGGAAGGGAAAGAAAAGTAATGTAGCTAGCGAACTCAGTGAATTAACTAAATGTATGCTGGCAATCAGCTTTGAAATTAGCATAGTTTGCATTATTGTTAGCTATCACAAATAAAATCTTAGTACTTGAGTACCCCTGCCCTATTTGAAAAGGTCCGGTCACACAAATGTCCTAGGTGTCAATGGTCCAGATGGATAATGTAATTTATCGGCATAGTAACAAACCCACACCTCGCAACCCATGCGACCCCAAACTGTTCACATCCCTTTTGTTGGCAGAGAGAGAATGTGCGGTTTCAAAGCTAATTTCCCACAATTCTACACATTTTGCATGGGGCAGAGATTTGGCTGTTTTAAAGCTAATTTCCTGCAATTCTATGCATTCTTCCGTGTCTTATGTGTGTTTACATGATACCAGGGGTCGAAGCCTGAATTAGTAAAAAAAGTTTGGGTCCAGATCCGGTCCACAGTCCGCCAGTTGAGTATGTTAAGTTCTAGGGTAACATTAGTGAACTGACGTTAGCTTCATATCTAGCAAAGTTAACTCTATGCTGAATGTTGTTGTTTACCTAGCTAGCTACCAGTATGTTACATTGTAAAGTGCTGCAGACTGTATGGACATCGTTTTGCCTAACACTAAATTAATTACCACTATCTCCATTTCTACATTCAGTGTGGCATTATAAAAGTGCAGCATGAGTGGGTAGCTATAGCAAGCAGCACAGACGTTCCTCTAGAACAGGCTAACTAGCAATGAGTGGCACCGGCTTGCAGAAGTTTCACACGAGGCAAGTGCGTTCACGCTATAAAGGGGAATTTGTCTGTGCCGATACTCAAGGGCCGATAGCTGATAGACTAGAAAAGGCCAAAGATATTGACAGACCGATTATCGGACATTCTTTACTTTGGACACACACACACGTCCACGCATCATGTCAGTGTTCAGAAGTTGCCACAGATTGCCAAGTAATTTCTCTCTGATAAGACACAGACATGTAATTGTCATGCAGGTGAATACTCAAAAGACAATTATCTTCAACATCCCCTTCTGTTGAACTTACTGACATTACAGCTGACTGAATGGCTGCTTGAGTGCCAATGACTGTTCTGTGCACTCTCAGATCACATCTACTGTTTTTTTGTCTCTGTACCGTGCTGCTATATTTAGCACTGTACATTCTATGGTGGAGTGTTTGCCCTCGCTGCCTGTCCATGTGGCTGAGTCCAAATATTTTCAACATTCAAATATTCATGTTGACATGAAGACCAACACAGAGCAGCTCAATGGATGATATCACCTCACCACTGTGTGTGATTGCTCAAGACATTGCTCATTGCTTCCTGTTAAACAGAAACATATTTGGTAACAGCAAATAGGGCTGTCTCTCAATAGTCTTAACTCACTTCCTTTCCTCCATTATCCAGTTATTTTTCTCTCACCTCTCCGTAGCAATGAGGGAAAGACGACAAGTGAAGGAGGCAAAAGTTAGCGAGGAAATTAACTTCTTTTAGAGTATTGGGACAGAGTTTACCTGAACCATAATAGATGTAAATAGACAGGAGAACAAACGAGTAAACGAATTGCCAAATGCCGTGTTGTTCAACGCCCTGGTAAAAAGAACATTCTCAGGTAAGCCCAAAGGCCTGGAAATCCTCCAAGATGTGCTTTTATATAACCAGAGCATGAGGGAGCGACTGAGCGTGTCATAATTGGATCAGCAGTCAGGCTCAAGACAAACTGACAGTGGAGTGAGAAATCTGACGGGCTGGACTATCTTTCTGATACACACAGAACCGTACATATTCAAAAGGAAATGGGCAATTCCACGGTAGCGGACCACGTTTTCTCAGAAACTCTTAAATATCTGCTCCGAATTAAGATTTAAAGATGACTGCAGAAAGACCGCGATGTCAGCTATGACATGACACCTTGAGGTTTAATTTTTAACATTTTATTTATTTATTTAACTAGGCAAGTCAGTTAAGAACAAATTCTTATTTTCAATGACAGCTAGGAACAGTGGGTTAAGTGCTTTGTTCAGGAGCAGACCTACTTTGTCCACTCGGGGATTCGATCTTGCAACCTTTCGATTACTAGTCCAACGCTCTAACCACTAGGCTACCTGAACAAATATATTTTGCTTATTGAACTATCGTAAGTGAGGTGGATTTACACCCGGTAACAGAATTGCGGTAATGGAATTACATCATGGTTCCCTGATCTGTACTACACAAAAATGCATAATTATGGATATGAAAGTTATTCTCTTCATGGTGATGTATCCTAAATAGGTACATGACTGTAGAAATATGCAATATCCTCCTTTGCATATGTGGGTATTATTCTACACGCTGGCTATCATTTTAATTAACAAGCTCCACCAACAAACAAGACCAAATTTGGTTGGTCCGAACCAAATCTGAACCAATCATATGTCTATGTTTCACAAGTTTGGACATCAAAGTACAGCACAGTAGAGATCAGTAGAGTACAGTACAGCAGAGAACATTGGGAACCTTAACGTTGAGAAAATCCCTAACCGAGAAATAACTTTTTTTCCCACGTAGATGCATAAAGTAAAACAGCATAGTGGGATCAATTTCAGCAACAAGTAAGAACGTTGAAGTGCAAGGCTCAACTTCTCTGTTTTGGTGCCCTGGCACCCAAGCTGGGAACAGCGTGAAGCCAACCCGTGCACATGGGCAGATACTGTGTTACTGTGTGAGAGTGAAGTGTTGCATCTCGCTCATCTCAATATCCTAGTCCATTCATTGATGATGCCCTGCTTTCCTGAAGTTTCCCCGAGACATTACAAGCCAAACAATCGTGAGATACAGCATTCCATTGCATGATATAGCTTCCTATTGCCGATAGATAGGCCTAGTGGACAGTTATGACTGTCTGCCCGGTGGTCGACCTGCCTATACTCTGCTCCTCTCCTCGCTCTCGGTTTCTCGCTAGCTTGTGTAACGGATGTGAAACGGCTAGCTTAGTTAGCGGTGCGCGCTAAATAGCGTTTCAATCGGTGACGTCACTTGCTCTGAGACCTTGAAGTAGTAGTTCCCCTTGCTCTGCTTTTGTGGAGCGATGGGTAACGATGCTTCGAGGGTGACTGTTGTTGATGTGTGCAGAGGGTCCCTGGTTCGTGCCCGGGTATGGGCGAGGGGACGGTCTAAAGTTATACTGTTACACTTGCTATGAAAGATGGATGTGAATACTGCATCTTAGGAGTCAATTCCCAGAGGAAACTAATCTTGACAGAAATAGGAGTCTAGGAATCCATTATCTTGGAGTCGACTCCCCACAACTACGTCAATATGGCAGAGAAAAGCAAGCGACAGGAGCGAAGTCTGTATGGCAATACTTTGAGAAGTTAAATGAGAAGGAAATGCAAGCTTTGCGAGGTGGAATTGAGGCACAGTAACAGTAGAGAGAGGCACCGTGAGATCCGAACCGTCGCTGGTAGCAGAGCATCTGCATTGTGAATTACCTTGTAATTGTATTTATTTTTCTTATCGTTTTAACGGAAAACCGATACAAAACAAGTTGTTTAAATGTTAACATTTTTCCATTTGTCAGATCCCTATTCAGTACAGTAGTACAGTAAAGTAGAGTATAGCTCAGTACAGTACTTTATAGTGTACACAACTCCAGTGTGCTCTACTGTGTACTGTACTTAACTCTACTCTACAATGCAGTACAGAACTGTCCTGAACTATAACTTTCTTTACCATACTGTACTTTGCTCATGAAACATAGATGTATATGATTGGTTACGATTTGGTTCTGGAACCAACCATGGACGTCTATGTTTTGGCCAAATGAAGGCACGTTTGGACCGGAACAAAACATCTGTGGATGTTCGAAATCAAAGGCCAAGAAGGACTTCAACCACTTTTGAACGCCCATGACCGTCCGGTGTCGGTCAGTGCTCAGTCGTGATGGGGCTGGTTACAGTACATGGAAAGAGAGGGGGCTCATGGGTAGGTGTCGGTAAGAGTCCGGGGGAGGGGTGACATTAATTGGGAAGAGAGCGAGCGAGAAGAGAGAGAGGAGTTGTCCAGACTTTTCACGCTCTTGCTTTGACCACCAGACGACAGAAAGAGAAAGAAAACAGTTATGAGCTGAACATAACAGTATGCCAGTAGGAGGAGGACAGTAGCAGTGTAAGGATGGAAAATGGTTGAAAAACATATATATGCCTTAATACATCAAATCAAAAAATAAATATATAGACTAAGAAAGAGACACCCAATTTGACATGTTCCAATGAACTTCACATGTTGGTGCTCATAGGTCCTTTTTACAAGGAAAATACCAAATAGTACAACAACAAACACACACTTCTGTGTGAATGTGCAGGCAGGCAGACAGACACAGACACTCACGCTTTAGGATATAACAGACATTTCCACGTGCTAGAACATAGGTCCCTACCCTCTTTACAGCTCTGGCCAATATAACAGACAAATCCACACATGACTACACTATGGGCCTTCACTTACCTGGATCTATAATAGGCCTATTCATTTTGTATGAATATGTTCTTATTTTCATTGTGTACAATGTAAAAGCCACGTAAAAACACGGCATATGTGTCCATATATTACAACAGAATATAAATACAGTATATGCGGCATATACTGTGAAATATATTTTGGTCATCCCGACCCATTGCATGCTCATCCGTACAGCTTAGAGTTACTACTGTATATATAGAGTTATATATAGAGTTGCATGCACGTGGCAACACTGAATGTGTGATTAGGAAATGTATTGGGAAATATAAAATATATGACAGCAGTTTATATTTCAGCACACAGTGCTCTGCTAATTGCACAAGTGTCAAATGTCACACCTTGATACTCACTAGTACTCACTACATCCCACTGAACCACTTACTGACACGTGTGTTTGACAGAAAGCATATATACATTTACATTTACATTTAAATCATTTAGCAGACGCTCTTATCCAGAGCGACTTACAAATTGGTGCGTTCACCTTATGACATCCAGTGGAGCAGCCACTTTACAATAGTGCATCTAAATCTTTTAAGGGGGGGTGAGAAGGATTACTTTATCCTATCCTAGGTATTCCTTAAAGAGGTGGGGTTTCAGGTGTCTCCGGAAGGTGGTGATTGACTCCGCTGTCCTGGCGTCGTGAGGGAGTTTGTTCCACCATTGGGGGCCAGAGCAGCGAACAGTTTTGACTGGGCTGAGCGGGAACTGTACTTCCTCAGTGGTAGGGAGGCGAGCAGGCCAGAGATGGATGAACGCAGTGCCCTTGTTTGGGTGTAGGGCCTGATCAGAGCCTGGAGGTACTGAGGTGCCGTTCCCCTCACAGCTCCGTAGGCAAGCACCATGGTCTTGTAGCGGATGCGAGCTTCAACTGGAAGCCAGTGGAGAGAGCGGAGGAGCGGGGTGACGTGAGAGAACTTGGGAAGGTTGAACACCAGACGGGCTGCGGCGTTCTGGATGAGTTGTAGTGGTTTAATGGCACAGGCAGGGAGCCCAGCCAACAGCGAGTTGCAGTAATCCAGACGGGAGATGACAAGTGCCTGGATTAGGACCTGCGCCGCTTCCTGTGTGAGGCAGGGTCGTACTCTGCGGATGTTGTAGAGCATGAACCTACAGGAGCGGGCCACCGCCTTGATGTTAGTTGAGAACGACAGGGTGTTGTCCAGGATCACGCCAAGGTTCTTAGCGCTCTGGGAGGAGGACACAATGGAGAGTTGTCAACCGTGATGGCGAGATCATGGAACGGGCAGTCCTTCCCCGGGAGGAAGAGCAGCTCCGTCTTGCCGAGGTTCATCTTGAGGTGGTGATCCGTCATATACACTTCCGTTCAAAAGTTTGGGGTCACTTAGAAATGTCCTTGTTTTCCATGAAAACATACATGAAATTGGTTGCAAAAGGAATAGTAAATATAGTCAAGACGTTGACAAGGTTATAAATAATGATTTTGAATTGAAATAAGAATTGTGTCCTTCCAACTGCGTTCGTCAAAGAATCCTCCATTTGCAGCAATTACAGCCTTGCAGACCTTTGGCATTCTAGTTGTCCATTTTTTTTAGGTAATCTGAAGTGATTTCACCCCATGCTTCCAGAAGCACCTCCCACAAGTTGGATTGGCACTTCTTACGTACCATACGGTCAAGCTGCTCCCACAACAGCTTAATAGGGTTGCGATCCGGTGACTGTCCTGGCCACTCCATTATAGACAGAATACCAGCTGACTGCTTCTTCCCTAAATAGTTCTTGCATAGTTTTGGGTCATTGTCCTGTTGTAGGAGGAAATTGGCTCCAATTAAGCGCCGTCCACAGGGCATGGCATTGCAAAATGGAGTGATAGCCTTCCTTTTTCAAGATCCCTTTTACCCTGTACAAATCTCCCACTTTACCACCACCAAAGCACCCCAGACCATCACATTGCCTCCACTATGCTTGACAGATGGTGTCAAGCACTCCTCCAGCATCTTTTCATAGGCTAGGCTACCTGTCGCATCTCAGCAGGAAGTGATCATGGGAAGCAGATTAACGTGACACCATTGTTGGAATGTGTAGCACAGATACATTTCCCCTTTGGCTGTTTCCTATGTGTCTGATGAAAGCAGCAGATGATGCTGAGCCGGAATGGCAGAGTGCACAGTCAGTATGTTGACAACGAAGGTCTGGGAAAGTATCCCAACTAGTCCAAAGCAGAGCCAAAAATCCCCTCAAAACACAACAGAGACAGAGGGATAATAGTCTGCAGCCCACTCAGTCACAAGTGCAAAACTGATACTCATATCATACAAATACTACTAGAACACATGGACAAACATACTATATACACACACAACTCTTAACTGAGTAACGCAACTGTAACTCATCAAAATAAGCATGTGTAAAGTATTATCCAAAATATGCTCAATCCACCACCAGAATTACATACACGCCCATTCTATGTTGCACCACGACACAAACAAACATTAAGGAACAGATATATTTTTTTTTTGGTAACTTAAAAAAAACATGATCAGCTCATCAAGGCCTTTTGGTCACAGTGCCTCTTATTTATTGATCGTGCCTTCATTGAGAAAACATTCTATTTTACAATAACGACCTGAGACCTCGACATTTTTCAGCAGACAAAGGAAAGAAAGGGTGCTCAACAACAATAACAACAATCAGGAGAAGGGCTTTTACCAAGAACAGGTGACTGGCGTTTTGACATCAAGCTGACGTCACTCTGAGGAAGATGTCAGCTTGACGTTGATCGCCAGTCACCTGTTCACATCTCGTACAATGGATTAAAGTGAGCGATAAGAAATCAATCCCTGCCTTTTTTTTGTTGAGTGCACCAATTGCCTTTTTTTTATATCTTGAATGAGTTCTTTTGGAAGATTGTCTTGGCAGGCCAGTCTCACCTTGTGACGACTGCTGATGTAAACAGTTTGATACATATATTTGATTGGTTTATTGTATAATACTCGAACTAACCAACGCAAACACCATGCAAATGAATAAACTACAGACACACTGACACAACTGGACGCAACACACTTTGTTGGGCCGTGTGAAGATCCCTTCTCTTCTCTTTGCCTTGGTTTAATATCCTCTCTATTATTACAGTACAGACTGGGCTGGACTTCTGTTCCCAGATGTGGACAGGCTACCATGACTTTCAATGCTTGAGACACAGACACTCTGAAACACCTGGAAGCAACACACAGCTTTCGTCTTTGTCTTGGTTCAATATAATACAGGTCTTGGTTCAGTGTAATACAGGTCTTGGTTCAACATTCTACAGGTCTTGCCAACCAGTCTATGGCGCTCTCCACGGCCAGGATCTATAGGGCCAAGTTGTCTACTCTGGACACATGGGGGGAAAAAAGTAGCAGCAGACAATTCTCAACTCCTAACCAACGGGCCTTTATACGTCCATGAATGTGTATCAATACTTTTTCACTATTTCTGAGGCTATATGATGTGTTGTTCAGTAGATTTACTGTGTAATATTAATGTATTCGTTTTTAATCTCATGATCTATTTTACATGCTATAAGACTGCTGGGGGGGGGGGCTTTTAAAATATATCTATATATTTACTATAAAGGTCTTGGTTCAATATAATACAGAATGTGCTTTATTTCTGTTCCCAGACGTAGACAGAGCAGCTCTCACATTCCACCGCTCCTCCTCCTCGACCAGAGAACAACGTCTGACTTGGATTAATGCCAGCAAAACTTTTCCTCCTGACTTGCATTCCCTTATAAGCCCTTCCACTAAAACATTCAAAACAATACACACATTAAAGAGCTCTGATTCACAAATACAGACACAGAGCCGCACACTTTCTGACACAGACTTTCTTCATGTGTACAACACACAACTCTTAAGACTCAAACAGACACACACACTCCTCTCTAACCTGTGAACAGAGTTACATTATAAAAGCTCACCTGTTGTTCCACGGCCACGTCCTGTAAGGCCTGATGGTCCCGAGGAGCTCGTATCCAGCTTAGTAACTGGCCCATTTTCGCCTCTATCTGTTGTGAATGTGTGTGTGAGTGTATGTGTTTGACTCTGTTCCTACTCCGTGAACTGCAGCATGTTCCCCAGTTGCACACAGGGAAGGGGCGGGAACAGGGAGAAAGGGGAGGGAAGGGAAGGGAGCACAGCAGGGGCAGGGTTAAGGGGAAGGGGAAGGAACAGGGTTAAAGGGAAGGGCAAGGGACAGGATTTAAGGGAAGGCGAAGGCCGAAAGGAAAGACTATATAAGGCCAATACGATTTGAAATAATTGAAAGGTTTGATTCCAAAACGCAATTTACGTACATTTTTCACATTTGTATGAATTCATATGAAATGAATGGTCATGGGTACCTTTCTATGTGTATGTATGTATTATTGCTTTTCTTAAACTTTTAAAACATTTACTTTAGATGCGGTATGAAACACATTCTAAAGTACAATATGCTATTTTCAGAGTCATGTGTTTCGAAAGTTGGGACATTTAGGTTTCTGCATTATGATGTATTTACATGACACTACAACATTCTATGACAGCCATGTTAGCTCCCATTAACACAGGGTGTGTTCGCAAATTCACCCCGTAGTGCCAGAGTGCGCTCAGTGTGCACTCTGGGTGTTAGTAAATTCAGAGTGTGCTCAGATAGTCCGTTTATAAATTCAGAGCGTTTCGTTCTCAGAGCGTTCACTGGACACTCCCGCCAACGAGTATGGTTGATCCGAGCATCCTGACCGCATAATGGCAGTCATGCACTTTTTCCTCGCCCCAGCAAAGATGGATAGAGTGTTTTCATGTTATCTAGAGCGTTGGTGACTGTAACTGTGCTGCTGGCAACCATTTAATGACGTTTTCTTGCCGACCTTAACTGACAGCGGTCATATTCAACGTCTGAGAATATATTTTTTTAAATGTTATGTAACTGAATGTGTAGAATTAGAACAACAAAAATATATATATATAGAAGTTGACCCAACTCTCTAAATATATGGCTCTCGCTATATCCAATGTCCAGATGCATGGAGAGTTCCATATGGTTTTTGCCTCTGCCGCCAAAAAAATGAGTCATTTAGCGAATCATTTCCATTACATTTGTCTGTTCACTTTTAAGTTAGGTTTCTCCAAATATTTTTTCCAGATTTAGGAACTATTAATTTAGCCAGATGCGGTGATAGACAGCTGTCACGCTGGCCACCTAGATTTATGTTAGCACTGAGCTCTAGAGTGTCGTGGACCTTTTGATTATTATGGATTCCTTCGACAGTTTGGAGCCGGTGATACCTGTTACTGTTGGCCGAAAGAGGAAACGTTCTAAAGGTCATGAAAAGGAGAGAGCCAAGATCCAGCGATGCGAAACCCTGCAAACATACCGAGGCTGCAAACAGCAGGCTGTATCACTCCGATAATAAGAATCAATCCATCCTTAACTGGCAAATTAATTGCGACAGACTTCCAATGTCCTTACTATTCCTTAATTTAAAAAAAACTGTAAAACCCCTATAACATTTTTCCAAAAGTTTCTTACATGTCCAAAAATAAATCACGCATTTTATAGGTTACACTGTTCACCCTCAGGATACAATCAATCGGCTTTGTGATAGGCTATTTGCACAATATAGTTAAAACAAATGGATTATTTTAATATCGATACTTTATTACATGTAACTGTTTAAGAAAACAATTGGGAGACGTTAACTACTGGGGTTCTGTTGTTTGGGGGCGGATATAGGACGTTTAGCCACAAATGAACATTATTATTTGTCTCAAAAATAAAATTGCCCTGCAAAATATTTCTAACAAAATCACGTCTCTCTTCACTAGTCCATGTATTGATAAGATGAACAAATAATATACCTTTCACAAGATGTGTTTTTAATTGATGTCAATTTACCAACATATCTGAAAATGGATGTATTACGTTTTGGAATGAAACGCTTCAACTTCATATATTTTTTCTGTGCTCGTTTGAACTTGCTTGCTTAACAATGAACCAATAGAAAAGTCCAAGACTGCAAACCCTGCACATCTGACACTCAGGTAGACTTAAGAGTATTTGAAAGATATCAAATAGTATTTGAACCCAGGTCTGCAGTCAGTACAGCCTGGCGCCTTGGGCTATAAAGGGAAGGACAGTGATACTGGAGTGACACCACCTGACAAGAGGCCACATCTGAGTCGCTTCTCAGGGAAGTGGCCACGGACCCACACAATTATGACCGCACACACACACACACACACACACACACACACACACACACACACACACACACACACACACACACACACACACACACACACACACACACACACACACACACACACACACACACATAAATCAGACACAAATATACAGTGGGGCAAAAAAGTATTTAGTCAGCCACCAATTGTGCAAGTTCTCCCACTTAAAAGATGAGAGAGGCCTGTCATTTTCATCATAGGTACACTTCAACTATGACAGACAAAATGAGAAGAAAAAAATCCAGAAAATCACATTGTGGGATTTTTAATGAATTTATTTGCAAATTATGGTGTAAAATAAGTATTTGGTCAATAACAAAAGTGTATCTCAATACTTTGTTATATACCCTTCGTTGGCAATGACAGAGGTCAAACATTTTCTGTAAGTCTTCACAAGGTTTTCACACAATGTTGCTGGTATTTTGGCCCATTCCTCCATGCAGATCTCCTTTAGAGCAGTGATGTTTTGGGGCTGTTGCTGGGCATCACAGACTTTCAACTCCCTCCAAAGATTTTCTATGGGGTTCAGATCTGAAGACTGGCTAGGCCACTCCAGGACCTTGAAATGCTTCTTACGAAGCCACTCCTTCGTTGCCCGGGCGGTGTGTTTGGGATCATTGTCATGCTGAAAGACCCCAGCCACGTTTCATCAGCAATGCCATTGCTGTAGGAAGGTGGTTTTCACTCAAAATCTCACGATACATGGCCCCATTCATTCTTTCCTTTACACGGATCAGTCGTCCTGGTCCCTTTGCAGAAAAACATGTTTCCACCCCCATGCTTCACAGTAGGTATGGTGTTCTTTGGATGCAACTCGGCATTCTTTGTCCTCCAAACACGACGAGTTGAGTTTTTACCAAAAAGTTATATTTTGGTTTCATTAAGCAGAGGGACACGTCTGGCACTGCAGGATTTGAGTCCCTGGCGGCGTAGTGTGCTACTGATGGTAGGCTTTGTTACTTTAGTCCAAGCTCTCTGCAGGTCATTCACTAGGTCCCCCTGTGGTTCTTGTGATCATTTTGACCCCACGGGGTGAGATCTTGCATGGAGCCCCAGATCGTGGGAGATTATCAGTGGTCTTGTATGTCTTCCATTTCCTAATAATTGCTCCCTCAGTTGATTTCTTCAAACCAAGCTTACCTATTGCAGATTCAGTCTTCCCAGCCTGGTGCAGGTCTACAATTTCGTTTCTGGTGTCCTTTGACAGCTCTTTGGTCTTGGCCGTAGTGGAGTTTGGAGTGTGACTGTTTGAGGTTGTGGACAGGTGTCTTTTATACTGATAACAAGTGGAGGACAGAGGAGCCTCTTAAAGAAGAAGTTACAGGTCTGTGAGAATCAGAAATCTTGCATTTTTGTAGGTGACCAAATACTTATTTTCCACCATAATTTGCAAATAAATTCATTAAAAATCCTACAATGTGATTTTCTGGATTTTTTCTTCTCATTTTGTCTGTCATAGTTGAAGTGTACCTATGATGAAAATGACAGGCCTCTCTCATCTTTTTAAGTGGGAGAACTTGCACAATTGGTGGCTGACTAAATACTTTTTTGCTCCACTGTACATACATGAACACATCGCAACACACAAATGTGCATAATGCACGCACACACAGTGTTAAAATGCACTGACAGAAAAGGAACTTGATAAATGCACTTCAATCTGTGTAGATGAAGGGGACGATACAGGTTAGACATGGATAGACATGGACAATTGAGACATGGATTGTGTAGGTATGCCAATCGGAGAGTGAATTGGCAAGACGAAAGATTTAAGTGCCTTTGAACGGGGTAAGGTAGTAGGTGCCAGGCGCACTGGTTTGTGTCAAGAGCTGCAATGCTGCTGGGTTTGTCACGCTCAACAGTTTCCTGTGTGTATCAAGAATGGTCCACCACCCAAAGGACATCCAGCCAACACAACTGTGGGAAGCATTGGAGTCAACATAGGCCAGCATCCCTGTGGAACGCTTTCAACAACTTGAAGAGTCCATGCTCCGATGAATTGAGTCTGTTCTGAGGGCAAAAAGGGGGTTCAACTCAATATTAGGAAGGTGTTCCTGATGTTTGGTGTACTCCGTGTATAAATCTACAATATACAGCGCACACTCTTAACCACAAAGGAAAAGTACACACCCTCTTCCACATGGAGTACAACTCACACAATCACTAAGCAATAAGAGATAAGTTGTGCAAACAACATGACAAGCTCCTTATGTGGAGGAGGAGGGAGGGGCAGGAGTTCTGTTTCTATCAATTTTCACTGCCAAGTGTGGCCAAGTTCAACCTCAACTTTCTTGACTGTGTTACCGTAACCACCAGTTCTTATCGGCTACTGGAAGAGGCTAGCATTCCACTGTCGGAAGACTAGCAATGAAATCAGGGTGAGAATCAAAATGAATAATGCACTTAGCCAGTGAGAAATTGCAATATAAGCTATTACTAGTTCTTAGGTGTGCAAAGATCTGTGGCAAATTGCTATGTGAGGACTGGCGGCATGCCTTGTGATACATCCAGGCTGTATCACAACCGGCTGTGATTGGGAGTCCCACAGGGCGGCGCACAATTGGCCCAGCGTCGTCCAGATACAGTATGTCCGGTGCAGGCCGTCATTGTAATTACAATTTGTTCTTAACCAACTTGTCTAGTTAAATAAAAGGTTAAATTTAAAAATGTAAAAATGACTCATTTGTCTTGAACAAACAACTTTACTCTGATGTGAGTTGTCGATGTGACACCTACTCACAAAACTCCAATAGTTTGTAGGTCAGCAACATGATGTTGGTCCATGGTCCAGCAATGATTAGCATTGGTTAAGATAGATAACTTTTGGACCTTACAAATCTACCTTGTGCTTTTGCGTGGACTGTAGATAAAGGGAATGCAAACAAGTTAGTAACACATGTAAATGTTCTCCTGCCTTGCATGCAGGTGTTGCATGTGCATGATTCAGTATCTTTCCCTAAAAACTAGAGTATAAGTCAAAGAACAATACCCTGACTCTGTTGTATTGCACAGAAATATACCTAATCCACGACCTCTCTGTGGGCGGGGTGGGATGACAATGCAGTCTTGAGTGAGTCATTGTGACAAATCAGTCTGTGGCCAAAGGGTTGAGCTGTGTCCTTGGTCCCCCCAGTATTAGAACTACTAGGGGTGGTCCCAGTATTAGAACTACTCGGGGTGGTCCCAGTATTAGAACTACTAGGGGTGGTCCCAGTATTAGAACTACTAGGGGTAGTCCCAGTATTAGAACTACTAGGGGTGGTCCCAGCATTAGAACTACTAGGGGTGGTCTCAGTATTAGAACTACTTGGGGTGGTTCCAGTATTAAAACTACTAGGGGTTGTCCCAGTATTATAACTACTAGGGGTGGTCCCAGTATTAGAACTACTAGGGGTGGTCCCAGTATTAGAACTACTAGGGATGGTACCCATATTAGAACTACTAGGGGTGGTCCCAGTATTTGAACTACTAGGGGTGGTCCCAGTATTAGAACTACTAGGGGTGGTCCCAGTATTAGAACTACTAGGGGTGGTCCCAGTATTAGAACTACTAGGGGTGGTCCCAGTATTAGAACTACTAGGGGTGGTACCCATATTAGAACTACTAGGGGTGGTCCCAGTATTAGAACTACTAGGGGTGGTCCCAGTATTAGAACTACTAGGGGTGGTCCCAGTATTAGAACTACTAGGGGTGGTCCCAATATTAGAACTACTAGGGGTGGTCCCAGTATTAGAACTACTAGGGATAGTCCCAGTATTAGAACTACTCAGGGTGGTCCCAGTATTATAACTACTAGGGGTGGTCCCAGTATTAGAACTACTAGGGGTGGTCCCAGTATTAGAACTACTAGGGGTGGTCCCAGTATTAGAACTACTAGGGATGGTCCCAATATTAGAACTACTATGGGTGGTCCCAGTATTAGAACTACTAGGGGTAGTCCCAGTATTAGAACTACTAGGGGTGGTCCCAGTATTATAACTACTAGGGGTAGTCCCAGTATTAGAACTACTAGGGGTGGTCCCAGTATTAGAACTACTAGGGGTGGTCCCAATATTAGAACTACTAGGGGTGGTCAAAGTATTATAACTACTAGGGATAGTCCCAGTATTAGACTTCTAGGGGTAGTTCTAATACTGACCATGTGAGACCATGGCCAACCGGCACCCTCACACCACTCCCATTGCACCATATACCTTACGACACTGAGTAAGAAAAAGGGTATGACCACATGACTGAGATTGTGAAAACTTTATTGGCGGCATGAATCAACCAAGCAGTGACCCACAGCTTCAGTGCATAGCTCAGGCAATAGATATGTAAACACATAGAGGTTGGCCAGGACACCTAAGATGAGAAAGACAGATGGATTAAAAAAATTGCAATATATGTCAGTGTTGTATCAAATACTGATCAGACATAATCTTATAACTTTACATGGGAAAGTTAAAGTCAATTTCAGAAATGTAAATCCCAGTGACCATTTTAGAACTTAGTGGTTACATTTGGATTCATTCCCGAATGGTTCGGGTAAGGGTTAAGGTTTGGGGTAGGGTTAAAACAGAAACAACTCAACGGTGAAGTTTAGGAATGAATTCCGAATGGTTCGGGTTAGGGTTAAGGTTTGGGGTAGGGTTAAAACAGAAACAACTCAACGGTGAAGTTTAGGAATGAATTCCGAATGGTTCGGGTTAGGGTTAAGGTTTGGGGTAGGGTTAAAACAGAATCAGCTCAACGGTGAAGTTTAGGAATGAATTCCGAATGGTTCGGGTTAGGGTTAAGGTTTGGGGTAGGGTTAAAACAGAATCAGCTCAACGGTGAAGTTTAGGAATGAATTCCGAATGGTTCGGGTTAGGGTTAAGGTTTGGGGTAGGGTTAAAACAGAATCAGCTCAACGGTGAAGTTTAGGAATGAATTCCGAATGGTTCGGGTTAGGGTTAAGGTTTGGGGTAGGGTTAAAACAGAATCAGCTCAACGGTGAAGTTTAGGAATGAATTCCGAATGGTTCGGGTTAGGGTTAAGGTTTGGGGTAGGGTTAAAACAGAATCAGCTCAACGGTGAAGTTTAGGAATGAATTCCGAATGGTTCGGGTTAGGGTTAAGGTTTGGGGTAGGGTTAAAACAGAAACAACTCAACGGTTAAGTTTAGGTATTAATTCTGAATGGTTAAGGTTTGGGATAGGGTTAAAGGGAAACGGCCTCCTAGAACCAACTTCTCTGGTTATAAACAGCCTATGTAGCATTGATATGATTCAGAAACATTAATTCCAGAGTCAAAATTGACTACAAAGTGTAAATAGGATAAGTTTGGTCATAAAGTCTCATCCAAAATGAGATTTGGAAGTAAGTGTGTGTACAGGTATGGATGGGTCGGGTATGAATTACTTACATGCCCACTTTTGCCAATGATGCCAATTATTGCCCAGAGACAACAGGGTGTGGTCTGCACCCCCTGCTGCTTTGTTTTTTATTTCACCTTTATTTAACCAGGTAGGCTAGTTGAGAACAAGTTATCCTTTGCCTGGCCAAGATATAGCATAGCAATTCGACACATACAACAACACAGAGTTACACATGGAACAAACATACAATCAATAATACAGTAGAAAAAACTACATAGAGTATGTGCAAATGAGGTAGGATAAGAGAGGTAAGGCAATAAATAGGCCATTGTGGCAAAGTAATTACAATATAGCAATTAAACACTCGAATGGTAGGATGTACAGAAGATAAATGTGCAAGTTGAGATATCGGGGTGCAAAGGAGCAAGATAAATAAATAAATACAGTATGGGGATGAGGAAGATTGGATGGGCTATTTACAGATGAGCTATGTACAGGTGCAATGATCTGTGAGGTGCTCTGACAGCTGGTGCTTAAAGCTAGTGAGGGAGGGAGGTAAAAGAGCCTCCAGCTTCAGAGATTCTTGCAGTTCGTTCCAGTCATTGGCAGCAGAGAACTGGAAGGAAAGGCGGCCAAAGGAAGAATTGGCTTTGGGGGTGACCAGTGAGATATACCTGCTGGAGTGTGTCTTACGGGTGGGTTCTGCTATGATGACCAGTGAGCTTAGATAAGGCGGGGCTTTACCTAGCAGAGACTTGTAGATGACCTGGAGCCAGTGGGTTTGGCGACGAGAATGAAGCGAGGGCCAGACAACGAGAACATACAGGTCGCAGTGGTGGGTAGTATATGGGGCTTTGGTGACAAAACGGATGGCACTGTGATAGACTGCATCCAATGTGTTGAGTAGTGTTGGAGGCTTTTTTGTTAATGACATCGCCGAGGATCAGTAGGATGGTCAGTTTTACGAGGATATGTTTTGCAGCATGAGTGAAGGATGCTTTGTTGCGAAATAGGAAGCCGATTCTAGATTTAATTTTGGATTGGAGATGTTTAATGTGAGTCTGGAAGGAGTGTTTACAGTCTAACCAGACACCTAGGTATTTGTAGTTGTCCACATATTCTAAGTCAGAACCGTCCAGACTAGTGATGCAGGATGGGCAGGCAGGTAAGGGCAGCGATCGGTTGAAGAGCATGCATTTAGTTTTACTTGCATTTAAGAGCAGTTGGAGGCCACGGAAGGAGAGTTGTATGGTATTGAAGCTCATCTGGAGGTTAGTTAACACAGTGTCCAACGAAGGACACGTGTTATAGACGTGTTGTTATGTCTTTAACTAACTAAATACATACTAGTAGCCTCTCCATAATGTGTAATGTGATGTCATGTCAAAGAGAGGAAGATTTGCATAGCTAACGTTGCACCTGACATTTAGGTTTGATTGAATGTAACGTCAGCCAGCTTGCAATCGATAATGTTTCATCTCAAACTGGCTAGCTAAGAAGATCCCTGCTAGCTAATGTTAGCAAGCTAGCCAATTCATTTAAATTCAGACAAAGATATTGATAACTAACCAGGGTTTGCAAGTTAGGTAGCTAGCAACTTTTATGAGAATAGTGCTACTAGTGCTAAAACAACATGCCTGTTCTCATTAAAGTCGAGTGTATTTTTTTAGGGCAAAAACAAATGAATAATGGTACTTGTCTAGCATGAGTACCAGTATTTTTAGCTAACATGCTCCAAATATGTGTCAGCATGCATTCAGCAACGTAACGCTACACAGCTGGTTGCATATGATGCTTTCAAGACAACTGGGAACTCTGAAAAAAACAAGATCAAATCATGATATCAGTGATCTTCAGGTCGGAAAGTCGGAGCTCTCGAAAGATGCCGAGTTTCCAACTTGGGTTTCCGAGTTGGATGACTGTTAAAAGATTTTTTCCATTCGTAGCTAGTTTTTTCCAGTTCCCAGTTGTTTTGAACGTCAGCGTCACTGGTCTGAATCTATTCTGTACATACAGTCACTCTATTAGTATTGTAATGAAACAGGCAGGGAGCAGGTCTCGAACCCTCGACCTTCTAGCCCGAAGTCCAGCGTGCTATCGACTGTGCCCCAATAGCATGCTCGAGCGGCAGAGTCGATATCCGCGCTTATAAACCCAGGGTCGTTACACTACTCCCTCCTTTCAAAGAGTGCGTCCTCACGCTAGCTTGCGACTCTACGTCTTATAGGGACGAGCTCACCGGCCAAGCACACGCACTGTCGTGGATGCAAGGTCCGATCACTTCTGACACCATTGTAATGTAACAGGCAGGGAGCAGGCCTCGAACCCTCGACCTTCTAGCCCGAAGTCCAGCGTGCTATCGACTGTGCCCCAAAAGCATGCTCGAGCGGCAGAGTCGATATCCGCGCTTATAAACCCAGGGTCGTTCCAGTATGATTACTTCCACACGTTAGAAAATGTCATTTTCTCGCTATACTGTATGTTTATTTTATTTCATTCACAGGCTACTTACAAACCTGTTGGATTTGTTGTTCAGCAGTGTCGTGGGAACCCGCCTGCCATATCAAATCAAATTTTATTCATCACATACACATGGTTAGCAGAGGTTAATGCGAGTGTTGCGAAATGCTTGTGCTTCTAGTTCCGACAATGCAGTAGTAACCAAGGAGTAATCTAACCTAACAATTTCACAACAACTACCTTATACACACAAGTGTAAAGGAATGAATAAGAATATGTACATAAAAATATATGAATGAGTGATGGCCGAATGGCATAGGCAAGATGCAGTAGATAGTATAGAGTACAGTATATACATATGAGAAATGTAGGGTATGTAAACATTGTATAAAGTGGCATTGTTTAAAGTGGCTAATGATACATTTATTACTTCAATTTTTCCATTATTAAAGTGGCTATAGTTGAGTCAGTATGTTGGCAGCAGCCACTCAATGTTAGTGATGGCTGTTTAACAGTCTGATGGCCTTGAGATAGACAGAAAAACAGCTTCTCTCGGCCCCCGCTTTGATGCACCTGTACTGACCTCACCTTCTGGATGATAGCGGGGTGAACAAGCAGTGGCTCTGGCTGGTTGATGTCCTTGATTGTCTTTTTGGCCTTCCTGTGACATCGGGTGGTGTAGGTGTCCTGGAGGGCAGGTAGTTTGCACCCGGTGATGCGTTGTGCAGACCTCACTACCCTCGGCAGGTGCCGTACCAGGCGGTGATACAGCCTGACAGGATGCTCTCGAGTGTTTTTGGTGACAAGCCAAATTTCTTCAGCGTCCTGAGGTTGGAGAGGCGCTGCTGCGCCTTCTTCACCATGCTGTTTGTGTGGGTGGACCATTTCAGTTTGTCCATGATGTGTACACCGAGGAACTTAACTTTCTACCCTCTCCACTACTGTCCCGACAATGTGGATAGGGGGTTGCTCCCCCTGCTGTTTCCTGAAGTCCACAATCGTCTCCTTTGTTTTGTTGACATTGAGTGTGAGGTTATTTTCCTGACACCACACTCCGAGGGCCCTCACCTTCTCCCTGTAGGCCGTCTCGTTGTTGTTGGTAATCAAGCCTACCACTGTAGTGTCGTCTGCAAACTTGATGATTGAGTTGGAGGCGTGCATGGCCACGCAGTCGTGTATGAACAGGGAGTACAGGAGAGGGCTGAGAACGCACCCTTGTGTGGCCCCAGTGTTGGGGATCAGCGGGGTGGAGATGTTGTTACCTACCCTCACCACCTGGGGGTGGCCTGTCAGGAAGTCCAGGACCCAGTTGCACAGGGCGTTGTCAAGACCCAGGGTCTCGAGCTTAATGACGAGTTTGGTGGGTACTATGGTGTTAAATGCTGAGCTGTAATCGATGAACAGCATTCTTACATAGGTATTCCTCTTGTCCAGATGGGTTAGGGCAGTGTGCAGTGTGATTGCGATTGCGTCGTCTGTGGACCTATTGGGGCAGTAAGCAAATTGGAATGGGTCTAGGGTGTCAGGTAGGGTGGAGGTGATATGGTCCTTGACTAGTCTCTCAAAGCACTTCATGATGATGGAAGTGAGTGCTACAGGGCGGTAGTCATTTAGCTCAGTTACCTTATCTTATCTCCACAAGGGTGGCCCTCTTGAAGCATGTGGGAACAGCAGACTGGGATAAGGATTGATTGAATATGTCCATAAACACACCAGCCAGCTGGTCTGAGCAATGCTCTGAGGATGTGGCCGGGGATGCCGTCTGGGCCTGCAGCCTTGCAAGGGTTAACACGTTTAAATGTTTTACTCATGTTGGCTGCAGTGAAGGAGAGCCCACCGATTTTGGTAGCGGGCCGTGTCAGTGGCACTGTATTGTCCTCAAAGCATGCAAAGAAGTTGTTTAGTCTGTCTGGGAGCAAGACATCCTGGTCCGCGATGGCACTGGTTTTTCTTTTGTAGTCCGTAACTGACTGTAGACTCTGCCACATACCTCTCAAGTCTGAGCTGTTGAATTGCGACTCCACTTTGTCTCTATACTGACACTTAGCTTGTTTGATTGCCTTGCGGAGGGAATAGCTACACTGTTTGTATTCGGTCATGATTCCGGTCACCTTGGCCTGATTAAAAGCAGTGGTTTGTGCTTTCAGTTTTGCGCGAATGCTGCCATCAATCCACGGTTTCTGGTTGGGGAATGTTTTAATAGACACTGTGGGTACGACATCACTGATGCACTTGCTAATTAACTCGCTCACCGAATCAGCATATTCATCAATGTTGTTGTTTGACGTTATGCGAAACATATCCCAGTACACGTGATCGAAGCAATCTTGGAGCGTGGAATCCGATTGGTCAGACCAGCGTTGAACAGACCTGAGTGCGGGTGCTTCCTGTTTTAGTTTCTGTCAATAGGCTGGAGGCAATAAAATGGAATCATGGTCAGCTTTTCCGAAAGGAGAGAGGTGGAGGGCCTTATATGCGTTGCGGAAGTTAGAATAACAATGATCCAGGGTTTTGCCAGCCCAGATTGCGCAATCGTTATGCTGATAGAATTTAGGGAGCCTTGTTTTCAGATTAGCCTTGTTAAAATCACCAGCTACAAAAAATGCAGCCTCAGGATATGTGGTTTCCAGTTTACATAGAGTCGAATTAAGTTATTTCAGGGCCGTCGATGTGTCTGCTTGGGGGAGAATATACGACTGTGATTATGATCGAAGAGAATTCTCTTGGTAGATAATGCGGTCGGCATTTGATTGTGAGGAATTTTAAGTCAGGTGAACAAAGGGACTTGAGTTCCTGTATGTTGTTATGATCACACCACGTCTCATTAATCATAAGGCATACACCCCCGCCCTTCTTCTTACCAGAGAGATCCTTGTTTCTGTCAGGAGCAGAAGGCTGAGGCATTATGTGGCCAGGCATCAGTCCTGCTTCGGGTTGGTCACATTTGATCTGGTCATAGGTCAAAATACTATCACTTGTCTGTCCTGGAATTCACCTAACAACCATTGATGTAATCAGTGCCGTGTATATCAACTCTACCAGAATTGTTTTTGTAACACAAACACACCCACAGGAAATATCTATCAGCGGACACAAGGAGACGAGACTAGCCAGTTATAGAATATTGTGTTGACAGCTGAGCTCACTGAAGACTGGGCATTCAACTCACAGTTGATGATATCGGTTTCACGGTAATGTGTCTTTACATGACCTGATAAAAACTTAAAGTCGCAAGCTACTTTTGTAGCAAGGTGTTGTAGAACGAGTGTTTCATGAAATACATTCCAGACACTGGTACTTCTTGTTATCTTTGCATAACTGTGATTCGTCAGAGAAATATCAGCTAGCTAGATAGACTAGCCAGCTGTAGCTAGCTTTCCTCAAGCTATGCTAACTAGCTAGCTGCTGTAAGGTTGGCTAAACATAAGGTCAGCGCAGGCTTTAGCAGTGGTGTAAAGTACTTCAGTAAAAATCATTTAAAGTACTACCTAAGTAGTGTTTTGGGGTATCTGTACTTCTACTATTTATATTTTTGGCAATATTTACTTTTACTTCAATACCTTCTGAAAGAAAATCATTTACTTTTTACTCTTAACCCTAACCCTACATTTTCCCTGACACCCAAAAGTTCTCATTACATTTTGAATGCATAGCAGGACAAGAAAAGGATCAAAATCACACAATTATCAAGAGAACATCCCTAGTCATCTCTACTGCCTCTGATCTTGTGGACCCACTAAACACAAATGCTTTGTTTGTAAATTATGTTTGTAAATTATGTCTGAGTGTTGGAGTGTGCCCCTGGCTATCAGTAAATTTAAAAAAAACAAGAAAATGACACCTGGTTTGCTTCATATAAGGAATTTGAAGTGATTTGCACTTTTACTTTTGATACTTAAGTATATTTTAGCAATTACACTTACCTTTGATACTTAAGTATAATTAAAACCAAATACTTTTTGACTTTTACTAAAGTAGACTTTCACTTGAGTCATTTTGCGTATGAAAATGATGTAGTTTTTCCACCACTGGGGTTTAGCCTACACATAGAACTGAATTAGCAGATCATCTTGAGATGGCGAGTCAGTCAAGAGAAGTCCTCAACTTCAAAACTTCTCTCCATGGCAAAGCTAGCTGTTTTGAAGCCACCGCGCCTCCATCTTGGCACTCCCCCACCGTTGTAAATTTTTAATTTTTTAAATTTTAGAAATACATTTATTAATGTCTACATTCATTTTTGCCACATTTATTCTATATTTATTCTATATTTTGGAAAGTTCTAATGTCGCTGGCCCCACTACACTAAAATATACTTAGATACCTGTCATTTCTTCCTTGAAACATTTAATTTAAATACTGTAAAATTCCATTAATTCCTATGTAGGACTGCTCTTTCTGAGGAGTGCCAATATGGCAGTCTGGTGGCTTTAAAGCTTCTCATTGGCCAATGGATAGCATCAGCATTCCAGGGTTTATATACATATTTGGATTGAAAACCTCAAAGTCAGAGCTTGCTGCTTACACCCAGCCGCCATCCCCATCCCCAACGTCCTAGCAAGCCACAAGGATACTTGATTGTAATAGTGCTCACCGTTGCCCCTAGTGGCGGGTTTTAAAGTCATCTCCCAACGTCCTGGGGACCTGGACGAACTTCGACCTGACTTTTTCACAGTTGAAAACATGCGAACGCACATCAAAGCACATGTGTACACACACATAGCCTACAAATATACATTGAGTGTACAAAACATTAGGAACATCTTCCTAATATTGAGTTACACCTCCCTTTGCCACCAGAACAGCCTAAATTCGTCGGGGCATGGTCTCTACAAGGTGTCGAAAGCTTTCCACAGGGATGCTGGCCCATGTTCACTCCAATGCTTCCCACAGTTGTGTCAAGTTGGCTGGATGTCCTTTGGATGGTGGATCATTCTTGATACACACAGGAAACTGTTGAGTCTGAAAACCGTTGCAGTTCTTGAGACTCAAACCTGTGCGCCTGGCACCTACTACCATAGCCCGTTTGAAGGCACTTAAATCTTTTGTCTTGCACATTCACCCTTTGAATGGCACACATTCACATTCCATGTCTCAAGGCTTAGAAAATATTCTTTAACTTGCCTCCTCCTCTTCATCTACACTGATTGAAGTGGATTTAACAAGTAACATCAATATGGGATCATAGCTTTCACCCAGATTAACCTGGTCAGTTTATGTTTTGTACACTCTGTGTATGTCACGTTCTGACCTTTATTTCCTTTGTTTTGTATTCATTATTTAGTATGGTCAGGGCGTGAGTTGGGGTGGGCAGTCTATGTTTGATTTTCTATGATTTGCAGATTTCTATGTTTCAGCCTAGTATGGTTCTCAAACAGAGGCAGGTGTCATTAGTTGTCTCTGATTGAGAATCATACTTATTTCAGTTGTACCTTTCTCATTTCCCTGTGTTTGGGGGCATTATTATTAAAAGAGCACAGCCTTGCACTCTCTGTCTCCTGCGTCTGACTCCACACCCACGCCACCCTGGAGCATTACAGTGTATAGATAGGCACTGAGGCGCACAAACACACATTCCAGACTTGTCTTATCCACGCATAATCATCAAGCACACTCATTCTTCTAAAAACACCTTCAGAGATGTGTTGTGTCAGCTCACCAAGCCTGTAAAACCAGCTGTTGCATCTTGGGAAGACACACTGGAACCTAGACACACTGGAACACTTGCTAATATGTGCATGTAACATAAACATTCAATTGAAATTAAGTCAGTAACTTCAAGAAAACCTTTTGAAGCAAAGAGAGAGTTTACCACCTCCCTCTGAAGCGAATTGGTATGCACAAATGTTTGAATGTTGTGCATGTGTGTAAGTATGTGCATTTGGGTTCAACATGCATGCATACTGTGTGTGTGTGTGTGTGGGGGGGGTTAATTTAATTCCTCCCTAGTTTAATTGTCTCAGAGTACTGGGCTGTGTTCCTTTGGCCTGGACTGTTTCTGTCTGTCTGTGTAACTGAACTACTCAAAGAAGGGGAGTGAAGCTCATCACTATATTTAGATACGTCATTCATCACAGTCCTTTACTGCTCCAGCCGAGGCTGTTGAGGGGAGGACGTCATTATTATGAGCCGTCCTCCCCTCAGCAGCCTCCACTGTACTTCTCATGTCACCAGACTTGGAACCTCAGCCAAACGCTGCCTCAGAAGTCCCCTCAGAAGTCCCTTATCAATGAATATAGATGTTTCTAAACAATCATGGGCAAGTTCATTCCTTTTTCCCGTCTCCTTTATTAAATAGTGACCAGGAATAGATTGATGTCAACTATAATATAAAACTAATCTTTAAACTCTGGTGAGGTCTGCTCTCATAAGAAAATGGAAGGAAGCCAAATCACAACCTAAAATGTTGGAAAAATGCCTGTTAGATGTAATAGTGGTTGTTAACAGCTTTAGACTTCCAACTTTTACAAAAGTTGCAACCAAACAAACAAAGTCCCAGAGAGCCTTGTGAAACCAGATCACTGATATGGATAAACAAATGGATCCAGTCAAGTGTGTGGTGAAATTACCAGCCTGCATGCCCACATGTTATCCCACTCAATTCATGTGACTAGGTACATGCCTCTTTACCCCACCAGAGGGCAACAAAGTCTACAGAGTTAAAGTAGAACAGAATAGGATAGAATAGTATAGCATAACTTTATTTTTCCCCAAAGGGAACGTCAGCTGTGGCACAGACAAAAGTCTAGCTGTTGACTCGGAGCAAACACAGGTCCTCAGTTCTACGTCAGTTATTCATCCCATTAGTGTAGCTGAGTGCCCCACCTCCGCAATAACAGAGGTAACTGTCAAGTGTATCCGCACCAAGATGTGAACATTGTTTAGAAGGGTCTTACCTGAGCCTTAGAGGCTGCAGCAGCTCGAGTATCATAAGGCCTGTCATCCACCTGCTTCTCTCCAAGTGTGGTACTAGGACCTGTTCTCTGCTGCAAAAGACAAACGCACACACACACACACGCACACACACACACACACACACACACACACACACACACACACACACACACACACACACACACACACACACACACACACACACACACACACACACACACACACACACACACACACACACACACACACACACACAAATATACAATGTTAATGTTGAACAAATCACATGTAGTCAAGACAATTGAGTGTGCGTGTGCTCCAATAGCCAACTGCACCCTTTGAAGACCTTAGGTCCACAGGCAACCACCTGGGTCTTGTAAGGAAGTGGTCATCTGCACCCACTGTCTGAAAGGTCACTAATGTTGGTTTGGATATTACAGTAAAGTCCCTAACTTGCCGTAATGCCTATAATGTTCTGAAGGCAATTAAGTTATGCTCCATTTGATTATATTAGAAGAGTGACATTAATTAACCTGTAATAGCGGGTTATAACAACCAGCTTTTGACACGGTAAAAAGTTCCATCAAAATGCAGATGGAGCTGCCATATTGTTTTTTTTTTTTTACAAATGATCACATATGTTGCCAAACAACTTTATGAGATATGTAAGTGAAGAGGTAACACATGATTCAGTCTCTACTTGGACTTGCGCACTCAGGAGACGTTCAGAGGTGGACATAAAGACTATATTTGGATATCTAACAGTTGCATTCCAATAAGAGTTAAAGGTGATAGGCTGACCAACCGTAATGCCTCTCTAAATCTGCATCTGTTAAAGTCCAGGCAATTGTGCCAGGAGCTGAATGTGTATTTTATCATGTCTAATGTTTAAACAGTCACACGCCCTACAAAATAATGCTCTAACCCGCCAAACCTGCCAAGAAATGCTGGTCCAACCCTTTTTTTATGGTTCTAGAACATAAGTCATTAATTTCATATCAATAGGCTTCTTGTTGATTCTACAACTTATTGTAAACTAATACGTCAACACAACTTTACCATGACAAAAGTTGGAAAGGCTGTTTGTAGAACTATTTACATCGAAGTCCCTACTACAATAATGCTTCCTAGAATGGAAATGGATTTACTCAGACACATCGCTACCAGAGGGATGTTATTTTAATACAGAAGTTGGAGAAATCGGTGGCTTATAACCATATACTCACAAGGCTGGTCCAATATGCAGCATACGCCATGATGGAAACTGTGACGATGAGAAGAATCGTCTATTGCCTACGGATACCTCTTGTCTAAATATGTGTAGCCTCTAGTCTAGCCTGTCTCCCGTGTACCTTTAAAGCATAATTATTTCCCATGCGTTCCAGAGGGCCACTCCCGTCCCGTAGGTTCAAACAATGGTTCAGTGAAGCCGACTGATCATTACCATACCCTAAACGAGCTGTCTATATAGCGCAGCTGTGGTGATGTCAAGAGACTGCTAGGTTTGCATTTCACGGCATATAGCTAATTCTCTTTTTAGTTAAGTTTGCCAGACGAGTCTATCGTTTCCGCATAACCCACTGACAATCGACGGCTGGACTGCATTTATAGCCTATCATCCAAAACCACAATTCATGTTTGGGGTTGACGGGGGGGATTGCGCAATTGGTGCGTAATGCAAATGCCTCAGATAAAACGATTAACGTTGCAATAATAGTAGCCTATACTCTTTTCCATAAGGATATCAGCTTATCGTTTCTCAAAGTTAGCTATTAGAGATATGTACCTGGCTACGATCTATAAGAGGATGCCAATTGAGGCAAAACTCGCGCGTAGCCTACTCATTGCCTACTCATTGCCTACTCATTGGACATTCCTGCATCCAAACGTTGGACCATTGTTTGGTCGATTGCACAGTTGTGGCCAGCTTTTGACCCGAGGTTAATTCATTTAAACATTTTAATGAAAAACTCTATGCCAACTATTTAGAAGGAAAACTCACCTCCGGTGACTTTTTATGATGGGCATTGGCATGGCTTCTCTTTTTGTGTGGCATCGCTGCAACGTAAATACCTTTTTTTATGTCCAAAACTTAACAGTGGCTCAACAGATATTCTTATAGGAACCGCTGGCTGGCTGGGGAACCGAGTAAATCAAATTGGCCCCTCTGGCGCGTAAGTGTGCCCCTCCCGCTATGAACTCAAAATATTTTTGCTCAAATGAAATCAACGTGTGTGTGTGTGTGTGTGTGTGTGTGTGTGTGTGTGTGTGTGTGTGTGTGTGTGTGTGTGTGTGTGTGTGTGTGTGTGTGTGTGTGTGTGTGTGTGTGTGTGTGTGTGTGTGTGTGTGTGTGTGTGTGTGTGTGTGAATCAGGAGGTTAAAGCACTTAAGAATGGGGGCTTTTGTCTTTAGTTTCTTATCTTACCAGTAGCACCCTTCCTTCCTATTGTTCCCCAGTTACTTTAATAGACCAACAACCCCCCGAAAATTATACACAGTAACCAAGAATAAGGAAGCTGAGGTAACATACCCATTAAATCTCATTTGAATGTATTTCGTATGACATCACATCCCAATGATTTACTTAGTGAAGTAAATAATAGGGAAGGATCAAAGCCAAATCCTCAAACATCTACATGTATATGGACACATCTGGTCTACCAAATACAACCGACAGATAGGGCTTGATAGGCCATAACATACTTCAGCGCGCTATATGCCTACATTTTCCCTCTTTATGTATGTTATTCTTGACAGCTTCATATTGTTGGCCTGATGTAGCCTCACCAGCTGCACGAGGGGGTATACTACATATATTCTGAAATAACATTTTATATTTTAGAAAGATAAGCTTGAAATGGGCCTGGTCTAATTGACTCAACAACCAAAAACACATATCTAAATTCCGATGTCTTAATGAACCAGAACATCTGTAGTTATTTCTGGTTGTTTATCACAGTTAGCGGACCAACTCATTGGTTCTGTTTGTAGTAGGCTACACCCCTCCCGCAAGCGTACATGCATGTTGACGCGTATCTAGATTGCGGATTTCCTTTCTTTTCTTAGGGTACTAGATGTAAAGATGAGTTCTGTCGTTTGTAAACATACTTTTTTCCTGGTTTTAAATTACAGAAGAGGGAGAAGCCACATTCTGTTATGAGTCACACATGGTTGTTTTCGTTACACTCCCAGTGGGCGTTCTATCATTTATGCCCCCTGGTGGTATTCAATGGTACTGGTTGCCACAGGGATATTCCATAATGGACATTCCCACACATTTGATCTATATTGACCTGACTCAAATAATACAAGGACCAGCCAAAGTAACACAGACATCCCAGACTTTGATTGATCTGGTGTTCTTTAAACAGACCTGATCGAATAACTAAGTCCATTAACTTATTAACTGGCATATCTGACCGCAATGTGACATTGATGGTTAGAAAGCTCACTAGAAATAGTTTTAAGAACCATATCAATGTGCAACAGTACAATAAAAATAAATCCAGGAAATAAAGCAGAGTAACTATGATGCAGCTATAAGTCAAATTGACTGGTCTGATCTGTTATGCAATGAAGACCCAGTGTAACGATTGTCTTCGGGAGAAGAGGACCAAAGTGCAGCGTGGTACAAATTCATAATCATCAATCGAACAGTTCTGTAAGGTGCAAAAAAAACACTAAACAGAAAATAACTACCCACAACCCATAGTGGGAAAACAGGCTGCCTAAGTATGGTTCTCAATCAGAGACAACGATAAACAGCTGCCTCTGATTGGGAACCATACCAGGCCAAACACAGAAATAGAAAAACATAGGACAACACATAGAATGCCCACCCCAACTCACGCCGGGACCAAACTAAAATAGAGACATAAAAAATGAACTAAGGTCAGGACGTGACACCAAGAGTCTGGAAACAGAACATTTCTGTCAGCTATTAACAAAGTGAATACATCTTTCACCAGGAAATGTCAACGTAAGCCAAGAAGTAAAACCTATTTACCATGGCTCAACGAGGACATCTGGAAGCAAAAGAGAGAACAGGAGCTTTCCTTGAAAAAAGCACTGAAATATGGTCAGAATGACAACATTACCCTAGTAAAAACTATCCTACCGATCCTCGACTTCGGCGATGTCATCTACAAAATTGCTTCCAACACTCTACTCAGCAAACTGGATGCAGTTTATCACAGTGCCACCCGTTTTGTCACTAAAGCACCTTATACCACCCACCACTGCGACTTGTATGCTCTAGTCGTCTGGCCCTCGCTACATATTCGTCGCCAGACCCACTGGCTCCAGGTCATCTACAAGTCCATGCTAGGTAAAGCTCCGCCTTATCTCAGTTCACTGGTCACGATGGCAACACCCATCCGTAGCACGCGCTCCAGCAGGTGCATCTCACTGATCATCCCTAAAGCCAACACCTCATTTGGCCGCCTTTCGTTCCAGTTCTCTGCTGCCTGTGACTGGAACGAATTGCAAAAATCGCTGAAGTTGGAGACTTTTATCTCCCTCACCAACTTCAAACATCTGCTATCTGAGCAGCTAACCGATCGCTGCAGCTGTACATAGTCTATCGGTAAACAGCCCACCCATTTTTACCTACCTCATCCCCATACTATTTTTATTTATTTACTTTTCTGCTCTTTTGCACACCAATATCTCTACCTGTACATGCCCATCTGATCATGTATCACTCCAGTGTTAATCTGCAAAATTGTCATTATTCGCCTACCTTCTCATGCCTTTTGCATACAATGTATATAGACTCCCCTTTATTTCTACTGTGTTATTGACTTGTTAATTGTTTACTCCATGTGTAACTCTGTGTTGTCTGTTCACACTGCTATGCTTTATCTTGGCCAGGTCGCAGTTGCAAATGAGAACTTGTTCTCAACTAGCCTACCTGGTTAAATAAAGGTGAAATAAAATAAATAAATAAACATACAGTGGGGCAAAAAAGTATTTAGTCAGCCACCAATTGTGCAAGTTCTCCCACTTAAAAAGATGAGAGTGGCCTGTAATCTTCATCATAGGTACACTTCAACTATGACATACAAAATGTTGTAGGATTTTTAATGAATTTATTTGCAAATTATGGTGGAAAATAAGTATTTGGTCATTAACAAAAGTTAATCTCAATACTTTGTTATTTACCCTTTGTTGGCAATGACAGAGGTCAAACGTTTTCTGTAAGTCTTCACATGGTTTTCACACACTGTTGCTGGTATTTTGGCCCATTCCTCCATGCAGATCTCCTCTAGAGCAGTGATGTTTTGGGGCTGTTGCTGGGCAACACGGACTTTCACCTCCCTCCAAAGATTTTCTACGGGGTTGAGATCTGGAGACAGGCTAGACCACTCCAGGACCTTGAAATGCTTCTTACGAAGCCACTCCTTCGTTGCCCGGGCAGTGTGTTTGGGATCATTGTCATGCTGAAAGACCCAGCCACGTTTCATCTTCAATGCCCTTGCTGATGGTAGGCTTTGTTACTTTGGTCCCAGCTCTCTGCAGGTCATTCACTAGGTCCCCCCGTGTGGTTCTTGTGATCATTTTGACCCCACCGGGTGAGATCTTGCGTGGAGCCCCAGATCGAGGGAGATTATCAGTGGTCTTGTATATCTTCCATTTCCTAATAATTGCTCCCACTGTTGATTTCTTCAAACCAAGCTGCTTACCTATTGCAGATTTAGTCTTCCCAGCCTGGTGCAGGTCTACAATTTTGTTTCTAATGTCCTTTGACAGCTCTTTGGTCTTGGCCATAGTGGAGTTTGGAGTGTGACTGTTTGAGGTTGTGGACAGGTGTCTTTTATACTGATAACAAGTTCAAACAGGTGCCATTAATACAGGTAATGAGTGAAGGACAGAGGAGCCTCTTAAAGAAGAATTTACAGGTCTGCGAGAGCCAGAAATCTTGCTTGTTTGTAGGTGACCAAATACTTATTTTCCACCATAATTTGCAAATCAATCCATTAAAAACCCTACAATGTGATTTTCTGGATTTTCTTTCTTCATTTTGTCTGTCATAGTTGGAAGTGTACCTATGATGAAAATTACAGGCCTCTCATCTTTTTAAGTGGGAGAACTTCCATAATTGGTGGCTGACTAAATACTTTTTTGACCCACTATACCTATATTTATATCACTGAAAAATAATTTGGTATGGAATATACAAAAAGCAAAAGCAGAGTTCGTCCTCAGAGTGATCAATGAAGCAAAGGAAATGTCAAAGTGATTTGGGAAAATCTCAGCAAACTAACAGGGAGAGGAGCTGAGTAGTCCAAAAACCACCCTGATGTAAAGGTTAATAATGGGATTCTTATTCAAGACTCCAATTTGATATCCACCACCTTTAACAATTTTTTTGTTGACTGTCAGGGAACTGGCTCAGCGATATAAGCACGACGGCAGTTCTCACCCCCCGTGGATAATAATAAACCAATATTCAAAATTCCTGAAATCTCAGCCTCCGCAGTGAACAGTATTGTCAGCTTCTTCAGGAGCTCTAGAACAAAATATGTATTTGGATCAAGACACTCTATTCCTGAAGACATACAAATATTATTTGATTTCCCCTATTGTACATCTAGTTAATTTGTCCATCAAATATGGGTTCTTTCAAATATTGGTTCCCCAATGCTTATGAGTCTGCTGCAGTGATACCCGTTTTAAAGTCTGGGGACCCAACACTGGTGGAAAATGACCGACCTATAAGCATTCTATCAGTGGTTTTAAAAGTAGCAGAACGATGGGTGGTCCCGGGAATCGAACCCACTACCCTGGCGTTACAAGCGCCATGCTCTACCAACTGAGCTACAGAACGATGGGTGGCTGATCATCTGACCGATCACCTCAATCAGGGCAACTCCATACATCAAATGCAATTTGGATTCAGAACTAACCATTCTACCGAAACAGCCAATTGCTATTTTCGGGAGTGCATTAAATCTAAACTGGACATAGGTGGTGAAGTCAGCGCAGTCTTTATGGATCTTCATAAAGGCCTTTGACACTGTGAATCATGAGGTCCTCTTTTCCAAAATACCCTCCCTTAATGTGTCCACTGAAGCCATTAGTTGGATGTATTCCTATCTGGCAAAAAAAGAAGCCAAAGGGTTAGTCTGGGACTCATCAATATTAGGCCCCCTTCTGTTCACCATCTATAAGAATTCTCCCACTTGCTTGCCTACAAATTGACATGCATATTTATGCAGATGATACAGCCCTGTATGTACACTCAAAAAATAGACAACAAGTTTGTCATGTTTTGTCTTATATTGTCTTGTCATTTTGCTTTTCCTTCTGTTCGTTTTCCCCCTGCTGGTCTTTTTAGGTTCGTTCCCCTTTTTTCTCTCTCCCTCTCTCTCTCTCTTCTCTCTATCGTTCCGTTCCTGCTCCCAGCTGTTCCTATTCCCCTAATCAATCATTTAGTCTTCCCACACCTGTTCCCTATCTTTTCCCCTGATTAGAGTCCCTATTTCTCCCCTTGTTTTCCGTTTCTGCCCTGTCGGATCCTTGTATATTGTTCACCGTGCTGTGTCTTTGTATCGCCCTGTCGTGTCGTGTTTCCCTCAGATGCTACGTGGTGAGCAGGTGTCTGAGTCTGCTACGGTCAAGTGCCTTCCCGAGGCAACCTGCAGTTTATTATCGAGTCTCCAGTCAGTTCTCGTGATTACGAGTGGAATTGTTTTTATGCTTTATTTACCGCTCCGATTTGTCTAGGAGTATTGCTATTTCCTTAAACTGGATTAAAGACTCTGTTTTCGCCAAGTCGCTTTTGGGTCCTCATTCACCTGCATAACAGAAGGATCCGACCAAAGAATGGACCCAGCGACTACAGACGCTCGTAACACTGCCGTCGAGATCCAAGGAGCCATGCTCGGCAGACACGAGCAGGAATTGTCTGCTGCTCGTCATGCCATGGAGAACCTGGCCGCTCAGGTTTCCGACCTCTCTGGACAGTTCCAGAGTCTTCGTCTCGTGCCACCTGTTACTTCCTGGTCTGCCGAGCCTCCGGAACCTAGGGTTAATAACCCACCTTGCTACTCCGGGCAGCCCAAGGAGTGCCGCTCCTTTCTCACCCAGTGTGATATTGTGTTCTCTCTCCAACCCAACACATACTCTAGAGAGAGAGCTCGGGTTGCTTACGTCATTTCACTCCTTACTGGCCGGGCTCGAGAGTGGGGCACAGCTATCTGGGAGGCAAGGGCTGATTGTTCAAACAATTACCAGAACTTTAAAGAGGAGATGATTCGGGTTTTTGACCGTTCAGTTTTTGGTAGGGAGGCTTCTAGGGCCCTGGCTTCCCTATGCCAAGGTGATCGATCCATAACGGATTACTCTATAGAGTTTCGCACTCTTGCTGCCTCTAGTGACTGGAACGAGCCGGCGCTGCTCGCTCGTTTTCTGGAGGGACTCCACGCAGTGGTCAAAGATGAGATTCTCTCCCGGGAGGTTCCTTCCAGTGTGGACTCTTTGATTGCTCTCGCCATCCGCATAGAACGACGGGTAGATCTTCGTCACCAAGCTCGTGGAAGAGAGCTCGCCTCAACGGTGTTTCCCTGCTCCGCATCGCAACCATCTCCCTCCTCTGGCTCAGAGACTGAGCCCATGCAGCTGGGAGGTATTCGCATCTCGACTAAGGAGAGGGAACGGAGGATCACCAACCGCCTGTGCCTCTATTGCGGATTTGATGGACATTTTGTCAATTCATGTCCAGTAAAAGCCAGAGCTCATCAGTAAGCGGAGGGCTACTGGTGAGCGCTACTACTCAGGTCTCTCCATCTAGATCCTGTACTACTATGTCGGTCCATCTACGCTGGACCGGTTCGGGTGCTACATGCAGTGCCTTGATAGACTCTGGGGCTGAGGGTTGTTTCATGGACGAAGCATGGGCTCGGAAACATGACATTCCTTTCAGACAGTTAGACAAGCCTACGCCCATGTTCGCCTTAGATGGTAGTCATCTTCCCAGTATCAGATTTGAGACACTACCTTTAACCCTCACAGTATCTGGTAACCACAGTGAGACTATTTCTTTTTTGATTTTTCGTTCACCTTTTACACCTGTTGTTTTGGGTCATCCCTGGCTAGTATGTCATAATCCTTCTATTAATTGGTCTAGTAATTCTATCCTATCCTGGAACGTTTCTTGTCATGTGAAGTGTTTAATGTCTGCCATCCCTCCCATTTCTTCTGTCCCCACTTCTCAGGAGGAACCTGGCGATTTGACAGGAGTGCCGGAGGAATATCATGATCTGCGCACGGTCTTCAGTCGGTCCCGAGCCAACTCCCTTCCTCCTCACCGGTCGTATGATTGTAGTATTGATCTCCTTCCGGGGACCACTCCTCCTCGGGGTAGACTATACTCTCTGTCGGCTCCCGAACGTAAGGCTCTCGAGGATTATTTGTCTGTGTCTCTTGACGCCGGTACCATAGTGCCTTCTTCCTCTCCGGCCGGGGCGGGGTTTTTTTGTTAAGAAAAAGGACGGTACTCTGCGCCCCTGCGTGGATTATCGAGGGCTGAATGACATAACGGTTAAGAATCGTTATCCGCTTCCCCTTATGTCATCAGCCTTCGAGATTCTGCAGGGAGCCAGGTGCTTTACTAAGTTGGACCTTCGTAACGCTTACCATCTCGTGCGCATCAGAGAGGGGGACGAGTGGAAAACGGCGTTTAACACTCCGTTAGGGCATTTTGAGTACCGGGTTCTGCCGTTTGGTCTCGCCAATGCGCCAGCTGTTTTTCAGGCATTAGTTAATGATGTTCTGAGAGACATGCTGAACATCTTTGTTTTTGTCTACCTTGACGATATCCTGATTTTTTCACCGTCACTCGAGATTCATGTTCAGCACGTTCGACGTGTTCTCCAGCGCCTTTTAGAGAATTGTCTCTACGTGAAGGCTGAGAAGTGCTCTTTTCATGTCTCCTCCGTTACTTTTTCGGTTCCGTTATTTCCGCTGAAGGCATTCAGATGGATTCCGCTAAGGTCCAAGCTGTCAGTGAGTGGCCCGTTCCAAGGTCACGTGTCGAGTTGCAGCGCTTTCTAGGTTTCGCTAATTTCTATCGGCGTTTCATTCGTAATTTCGGTCAAGTTGCTGCCCTCTCACAGCTCTTACTTCTGTCAAGACGTGTTTTAAGTGGTCCGGTTCCGCCCAGGGAGCTTTTGATCTTCTAAAAGAACGTTTTACGTCCGCTCCTATCCTCGTTACTCCTGACGTCACTAGACAATTCATTGTCGAGGTTGACGCTTCAGAAGTAGGCGTGGGAGCCATTCTATCCCAGCGCTTCCAGTCTGACGATAAGGTTCATCCTTGCGCTTATTTTTCTCATCGCCTGTCGCCATCTGAACGCAACTATGATGTGGGTAACCGCGAACTGCTCGCCATCCGCTTAGCCCTAGGCGAATGGCGACAGTGGTTGGAGGGGGACCGTTCCTTTTGTCGTTTGGACAGACCATAAGAACCTTGAGTACATCCGTTCTGCCAAACGACTTAATGCTCGTCAAGCTCGTTGGGCGTTATTTTTCGCTCGTTTCGAGTTTGTGATTTCTTACCGTCCGGGTAGCAAGAACACCAAGCCTGATGCCTTATCCCGTCTTTTTAGTTCTTCTGTGGCTTCTACTGATCCCGAGGGGATTCTTCCTTATGGGCGTGTTGTCGGGTTGACAGTCTGGGGAATTGAAAGACAGGTTAAGCAAGCACTCACGCACACTGCGTCGCCGCGCGCTTGTCCTAGTAACCTTCTTTTCGTTCCTGTTTCCACTCGTCTGGCTGTTCTTCAGTGGGCTCACTCTGCCAAGTTAGCTGGTCATCCCGGTGTTCGAGGCACTCTTGCTTCTATTCGCCAGCGCTTTTGGTGGCCGACTCAGGAGCGTGACACGCGCCGTTTCGTGGCTGCTTGTTCGGACTGCGCGCAGACTAAGTCAGGTAACTCTCCTCCTGCCGGTCGTCTCAGACCGCTTCCCATTCCTTCTCGACCATGGTCTCACATCGCCCTAGACGTCATTACCGGTCTGCCTTTGTCTGCGGGGAAGACTGTGATTCTTACGGTTGTCGATAGGTTCTCTAAGGCGGCACATTTCATTCCTCTCGCTAAACTTCCTTCCGCTAAGGAGACGGCACAAATCATCATCGAGAATGTGTTCAGAATTCATGGCCTCCCGTTAGACGCCGTTTCAGACAGAGGTCCGCAATTCACGTCACAGTTTTGGAGGGAGTTCTGTCGTTTGATTGGTGCGTCCGTCAGTCTCTCTTCCGGGTTTCATCCCCAGTCTAACGGTCAAGCAGAGAGGGCCAATCAGACGATTGGTCGCATACTACGCAGCCTTTCTTTCAGAAACCCTGCGTCTTGGGCAGAACAGCTCCCCTGGGCAGAATACGCTCACAACTCGCTTCCTTCGTCTGCTACCGGGTTATCTCCGTTTCAGAGTAGTCTGGGTTACCAGCCTCCTCTGTTCTCATCCCAGCTTGCCGAGTCCAGTGTTCCCTCCGCTCAAGCGTTTGTCCAACGTTGTGAGCGCACCTGGAGGAGGGTGAGGTCTGCACTTTGCCGTTACAGGGCACAGACTGTGAGAGCCGCCAATAAACGTAGGATTAAGAGTCCTAGGTATTGTTGCGGCCAGAGAGTGTGGCTTTCCACTCGCAACCTTCCTCTTACGACAGCTTCTCGTAAGTTGACTCCGCGGTTCATTGGTCCGTTCCGTGTCTCCCAGGTCGTCAATCCTGTCGCTGTGCGACTGCTTCTTCCGCGACATCTTCGTCGCGTCCATCCTGTCTTCCATGTCTCCTGTGTCAAGCCCTTTCTTCGCACCCCCGTTCGTCTTCCCTCCCCCCTCCCGTCCTTGTCGAGAGCGCACCTATTTACAAGGTACGTAGGATCATGGACATGCGTTCTCGGGGACGGGGTCACCAATACTTAGTGGATTGGGAGGGTTACGGTCCTGAGGAGAGGAGTTGGGTCCCGTCTCGGGACGTGCTGGACCGTTCACTGATTGATGATTTCCTCCGTTGCCGCCAGGATTCCTCCTCGAGTGCGCCAGGAGGCGCTCGGTGAGTGGGGGTACTGTCATGTTTTGTCTTATATTGTCTTGTCATTTTGCTTTTCCTTCTGTTCGTTTTCCCCCTGCTGGTCTTTTTTAGGTTCGTTCCCCTTTTTCTCTCTCCCCTCTCTCTCTCTCTCTCTATCGTTCCGTTCCTGCTCCCAGCTGTTCCTATTCCCCTAATCAATCATTTAGTCTTCCCACACCTGTTCCCTATCTTTTCCCCTGATTAGAGTCCCTATTTCTCCCCTTGTTTTCCGTTTCTGCCCTGTCGGATCCTTGTATATTGTTCACCGTGCTGTGTCTTTGTATCGCCCTGTCGTGTCGTGTTTCCCTCAGATGCTGCGTGGTGAGCAGGTGTCTGAGTCTGCTACGGTCAAGTGCCTTCCCGAGGCAACCTGCAGTTTATTATCGAGTCTCCAGTCAGTTCTCGTGATTACGAGTGGAATTGTTTTTATGCTTTATTTACCGCTCCGATTTGTCTAGGAGTATTGCTATTTCCTTAAACTGGATTAAAGACTCTGTTTTCGCCAAGTCGCTTTTGGGTCCTCATTCACCTGCATAACAAAGTTAACTGAAGCTATGCTAAATGGATGACTGATTCTTCCCTGCATTTAAATATTGACTGGACTGTTTGTATGTACTTCCCTAAAGAAAACCAATGATTCTTCCCAACGAGCTGTTCTTGTCGACGGGGAGAATCTGAAGATTGTGTCTAACATCAAGTATCTCTGCCTCATTTTGGACTCCAACTTAACATTTAAGAAACAGGTGATAGAAGGTGGTTAACACGGTCAAGTTTGGATTATCCAACTGTAGACCTTTAAGACCTTATCTTCCCCTGTTGGGGCAAACGTCCCATTTGTTTTTAGATGCATGCCAGCAAAGCCACGACACAACACAACACAACACTAAGCAATACTTTAGTTGCACTATAACGGTGACAAACGGTGTCTGTCTGTCACGTTGTATAAGGACCAGAGGCAGGTGCAGGAATAGGTAATAGGGGTTTTTGTACTCCACCCAAAATACAACATGTCATGAAAAAGGCACCGGTTGAAATGACCAAAACAAACACTTATGTAAAATACACAGGGATGTAACCCAAACAAAAGAGCGAGGTTTAAACCTCTAAATATTACACGGGACGAGACCCGAAATAACAAGTGCACAATACAGGTAGCACGAAAGCCGAATCAATGCACAGGTACTCACAAGACCAACGGACAATGGGAACAATAACCGACCAGGACAATGGGGAACAGAGGGCGCATATATAACATACTAATCAAGGGGAATGGGAACCAGGTGTGCGTAATGAGACAAAACAGTCTGGGGTTGGTGATAATGAATCCAGTTTAGTGACGCCTAGAAAGCCAGTGACATAGACCTCTGAAGCTGGTGCACGGAATGAGCAGCAGTACCGGGGGAGTCCGTGACAGTATCCCTCAACGAGCTGCTGGTAGCGGGACGGCCGACTCCAGGATGTCTACCTCAGGAACCCAGCACAGCTCCTCTGGGCCGTACCCATCTCAGTCTGTACTGGAGACGCCTCACCCGACGCCTCGATTCCATAACTTCACGGACCGAGTACGCCGAACCTCCCTTTATGTAGAGATGAGGTGGGGCGTTACTGGGTCCAGCCTCAGCGAGGGGACCAGGCACCATTGGCCTGAGGAGAGATGCATAAAAATTTGGGTTAATGCGGTAATCAGCAGGGAGTTGCAAACGGAACGTTACCTCATTAACCTTCCTCAGGACTTTAAACGGCCTCACAAACTGCGGGCTCAGCTTCTGGCAGTGCAGGTTCCGGGTGGAGAGCCAGACCCGGTCACTTGGAGAGAAAACAGGCCTCTCACTGCGGTGGCGGTTGGCCTGTTCCATGTGCGGACGCACAGCCCGCTGGAGACGAGTGTGCACAGCTTTCCAGGTCTCCTCAGTGTGTCAAAACCACTCATCCACCGAAGGGTCCTCGGTCTGGTTCGGATGCCAAGGTGCTAGGGCCGACTGACCGTGACCCCCAGGCGATCCATGAATGCTTTCCATGTGCGTGAGGTGAATTGAGGACCATTTGCAACTGGGACCTGGCCAAGATAAAGCATAGCAGTGTGAACAGACAACACAGAGTTACACATGGAGTAAACAATTAACAAGTCAATAACACAGAGAAAAAAAGGGGAGTCTATATACAATGTGTGTAAAAGGCATGAGGAGGTAGGCGAATAATTACAATATTGCAGATTAACACTGGAGTGATAAATGATCAGATGATCATGTACAGGTAGAGATATTGGTGTGCAAAAGAGCAGAAAAGTAAATAAATAAAAACTGTGGGGATGAGGTAGGTGAAAATGGGTGTGCTATTTACCAATAGATTATGTACAACTGCAGCGATCGGTTAACTGCTCAGCTAGCTGATGTTTGAAGTTGGTGAGGGAGATAAAAGTCTCCAACTTCAGCGATTTTTGCAATTCGTTCCAGTCACAGGCAGCAGAGTACTGGAACGAAAGGCGGCCAAATGAGGTGTTGGCTTTAGGGATGATCAATGAGATACACCTGCTGGAGCGCGTGCTACGGATGGGTGTTGCCATCATTTAGCTTGCGAACTAAGATTTGAGAGTAACATGATCAGTCCAATCACAGCTATGGTAGATATAATGTGATTTGATGTCATTTTATCTGTGGCCAATGACCTTGAGCCTTCTCGCATGGGCACTTCTAATGTAAATCTACGGCAGCACCAAAAGGGCGCTTGAACTGCCTAAATCTCCCTGTAGATTCTGCAGTGACGTAGTGTCCCCATGAGTGACAGAACACTGAGCCAATCACGGCGCAACTAAAGAAGATCACCGGCACCTAAGCTCTGTATATTCTGCCGGCTGCCCCTCCACCACAGAAAGCACTGAGCTAGGCTGAAACACCTGCATTTTGGAGTTGCCTTGACTAAAAGAAGAGACCATGTTTGTATGCGGCTTTATTAACTCAATAATATGCTGTATATATATTTTCTAGCTAAACAGGTGGGGCTCAAAACAGGTGGGTCTCAATCCTGAATGACGGGTCGCCACTTAATGCCAGGCTCGGCCTAGTGGTCAGTTGTCTTTTATCTAGATTGTGGATTTCCTTTCTTTGCTTAGGCGACAAGATGGAAAGATGAAAGATACTTTTGCCCTGGCTTTAACTTGCAGGAATAGGGAGAAGTGAGTGACACAAGATTGTTTTCATTATACTCCCAGTAGAGGTTCTATCATTTATGCCCCCTGGTGGTATTCAGTGATTCTGCTTGCCACGGGGATATTCCATAATGCAGGGGTGTCAAAGTCAAATGGACGGAGGGCCAAATAAAAAATTTAGCTACAAGCCGAGGGCCGGACTGTTCGAATGTTCATTGAAAAAATGTTAAATGACGCATATAGTCTAGTGAACCTAATTGAACCTACTGAAAACCTAACAAATATATTCCAATATGATCAGATAAATAAAGCAATATTTTCTTATGGCTCTGTCAGTAATCTTTCATTTTCAACAGACACAAAAGACAAATTTCCTTTATATAAAAATCCCCATAACATGAACATTAAATGAAAGAAACCGGTATTCAAGGCACCATCAGTAGCCTATATTTTCTATTTTAGCAAAAGTGGGCTAAATTTACTTCAAAGAAAAAAACAATAATAGCAATTTTCTATCATCCACTCAACTTGGTTTTAAATGCCTTCACTGTACTGTACATATCAGAGATGACACGATCCCGACCCTGCAGCTGCAAGTTCATTGCATTCAGATGACTCGTAATGTCACACAGAAAAGCCATTTCACACAGAAACATTTCGTCTCGGAGTTGTGTTGTGTCTTTCCCTTTGCTGTCCAAGAACAGACAAATCTCCTCACGAAGCTCGAAACATCTTTGAAGCACCTTTCCCTGGCTTAGCCATCGCACCTCTGTGTGATAAGGCAAATCACCATGCTCCGTTTCTAACTCCGTCAGAAATGCCTTGAACTGGCGGTGATTCAAACCTTTGGCTCTGATAAAGTTAACTGTGCGCGTGATGATGCTCATTACATGCTCCATTTTCAAGGCTTTACCGCACAACGCTTCCTGGTGTATGATACAATGATAAGCTGTCAGCTCACCTGTCGCGTTTTCCTCTTGCATCTTTTCCCGTATCTTCTCCCCCAGTCCGCTCCTGTGTCCACACATCGCAGGTGCTCCGTCGGTTGTCAAACCCACGAGTTTTTCCCAAGGCAGCTCCATCTCATTTACACATCTTGACACCTCTTCATACAAATCATGCCCCGTAGTTGTGCCATGCATAGGACGTAAAGCCAAAAACTCCTCTGTCACGCTTAGGCTGGAGTCCACTCCGCGGATGAAAATTGACAACTGGGCAATGTCAGAAATGTCGGTGCTCTCATCCACAGCCAAGGAATATGCAATGAAATCTTTTCCCTTTTTCACAAGCTGCTCTTTTAGATTGATGGACAACTGGTCTACTCTCTCGGCAATGGTGTTTCTGCTCAGACACACATTTAAAAAGAGTTGCCTTTTTTCTGGGCAAACTTCGTCACAAACTTTAATCATGCAGTTTTTGATGAAATCCCCCTCCGTAAATGGCCGGGCTGATTTAGCGATCTCTTCTGCCAAAATGAAACTGGCCTTGACAGCAGCCTGGCCTTGTGATTTGGCTTTTTTGAACAGAGCCTGTCGAGATTTGAGGCCTCGTTTTAATTCCTCTGCCTTTTGTAGCCTTTGTTCCATGTCCATATTCTTGTTTTTGTCCGCGTGTTTCGTTTCATAATGTCGTCTCAGATTATACTCTTTCAGTACCGCCACACTTTCTCCACACAGAAGACACACAGGTTTTCCAGCTACCTCCGTGAACAAATACTCCGACTCCCACCTTGTTTGAAACCCCGGTTCTCAGTGTCCACCTTCCGTTTTGCCATTTTTGATGGGTATCTGAAAGTTAATTTTACTGTGATGCTGACAACTGCTGTGCCAATAAATATTGAAATGAAGCAGCCTACTGCTCGGTGCGTCACCGTTGCATTGTGGGAAATGTAGTATTGGTGCGTGTAAAAGATCTGCGGGCTGCCGGCTTGCTGCGGTCTGCGGGCCGGTTCTAATAACAAATCAAGATCATCCCAGGGGCCGTAAAAAACCTTCTCGCGGGCCGGATGTGGCCCGCGGGCCTTGACTCTGACATATGTGCCATAATGGATATTCCAACACATTTGATCTATAATGAGGTAATGAATCGTTCTGTTTGTCAACCCTGTAAATCCATGAAAAATCTTAGTCAAGAACTGAAGTATTGATAGACATGATCAGATTTAAAGTCTGTAAGGGTGAAATGTCGGATTTTGATGATGCACCAGCTGTCCGTGGAACATGTGTGGTTGTTTCATGTTTCATCACATTTGAGGTATGTTTCTCTATATGTACCAAGATGTTCAAATTAAGCTAAACCTATATAGGACCCTTTGGGTACATGTAATATAGAATATGCACGTTTCACTCGTTTGTTACATTTTCACAACAGGTGTTGGACTGACAGTCCCAGGGACCCTGATTACAGAAAGTAATAGTCTGCAGGTATGGTGACGCAACCACGGGTCACACTCGCAGCATGGGAGTTTTGCCCAGGAGGTGGTGCAATTTTCAAATGTATCTGTTCCATTGTTATTGCTGTCAATGTTACTGCTAATATTCTTACAATTCTCCACAAAAGCACTGTTTTGGTCATGGCCAGTACTAGCAATTGGTAACTATTGGTGGTACTGATTCAAACTTACTGCCATTTCATGGCATTTGCCTATTTTCGCAGTATTCCCAATGCTCCTCGTATATTTCTAGATATTCAGTATGGCATGAAACATCTGAAAGCATATGGTGCTCAATAGAAAACAGCATTTAGAGCACAGGTTCCGTTGTATAATGTGAAATGTGTTGAGGGCATTTCATCAGAAGTGCTGGGTTGGGAATGAAGCGGTGAAGCCTACCGCCCCCACCCCCTGGTGTTTAGACTGTGACGGGAGAGAGGGAGATGTGCGTCACCAGCGCGTGTGTGTGTGAACATCAATGAATGTGACCCAGGGACCAGACCTGTGTGTCTGTGTGTGCGCGTGTGTGTGGGGTCGTGCCTGTCGAGTGTTTGTGCAAGCGCATGTGCGGAAGTGTGTGCGCACATGGAGGAGAAATTATGCTGACTGACACATGACCCTATTTCCGTCGCGATGAATCCCTTTTCAACTGAGAGATATGGCCAATGGGATATGGTAGCTCTTCAGAAAAACACAGTGCCTTCATAGTCCCGTCATAAGAATGGCATAACATCTGTCATAACATAACATGTCATAAGATTGTCTATAGAAATGACTTGTGTGGCTGTACACTTGTTCAAGTATCATCTTTCAGATGAAATGTCAGAGGTTAGTACAGAGTAGGCGGTGTCCTGGCTAAATCCGCAACCCGCCCCTCATACAGGTCATGTTGCTAGCTGACTAAATTGCAAACACCGGCCAGATCTCACAGCGCCTTGACAGGGGTTTTAATGTCTCAGACAACCACATCATCTGACGTGGCAATCTGATGCCCGACTGCAAAGTCGATGACGTGGCGCACAACCATTGGTATCGGTTGATGCAGCGCATGTAGTCGGCCGGGAACACAACTTCTATCTGGGGCCATCTAATCATCCCCTGCTTCCTAACTGGTATGATCACTCCTTGGCTCTGTGATAGGTGACGGGGGGGGGGGGGGGGGGGGGGATTTCTGGTTGTGAAGGAGACGCTCTTAGCATGGAAGGTTTCATTGAGGAGCAGACAAGATGGTAGCGTTCCAATGCCCAGGATGAGGCGTTTATTTACTCCGGAGAGTAGTTGGCAAGCGGTACACTATGTCCATATGTAAGGCCTACAACAAAACAAGAAACATGAGGTGGACTGGAAGGTAACATAAACTGAGAGTTAAGTGAATGTACATCAAATAATAAGTTGAGCTCAAAACGAACCAGGCCTCAGTATGCCAATGTTATCTGGTCAAGAGAAAAATTACAAGATTTAAAGGAAACTGGGAATGAAAATGAAATCCCAATAAACATGAAATCCCAATAAACACACACGTTTTCATTTACCACTTTATATAATAGGGTATCACCTTGCAATAAGCAGAATTAAACCGGGATAAACATTTCTCTCCCTAATTACCACAGGATAATTAGGGTTAGGGAGAATGCAGCTCTGTTTCAGAAATTCAACCCCCAACCAAAGCCAAAAGTATGCTGCTTTCATAACCAAGTGGGAAGGTGGTATTTACCACATATGACTGGGAAGGATCCACATGAACGCCCCTCCAAATGGTGATTATTAGTGGGGAAATTGTCTATCATCCCTGAGCACCGACTTCTCCCACATGTTGACCTCTGACATCACCTACGAAGGAAATTACCTTGATAAATGCATTTTCAGCAGTTAAATGCAACAAAACATTCTTTATAAAAAGCTATCTTTTAATATGATTTTTAAATACGATCATTTTTTCCCCCAAGCATGATAGCTGTGCAAATGTACTAGCTCAAATCTTAATTTGAGCTAGTTTGCTACAGCAACAGGAAATGTGAATTATTATGTGGATTATAATACATATAAAACTTTGAAAGGGTTGATGCATTTTTTCATAAGGGAAAATCAAGTCTGACATTTCAAAGTGAAAACTACAAACATCAGAAGCATTTTTAAACCTCAAATACACTAAAAGTTTCACATTTCTTGCAAAGTTCTCCTGCCACAGGGTGATCAAATTAAGATCCTACATCTGTACTTTTAGCGTATGGTTGACACAGCTTGTTGGCCATTAGCCAATAACAGTTCCTCTCAACCAGTTAAAAGCACATGAATGCATTCAACTGGTCTTTATGACTTCACAACCACCTTCCCACTTGATTATGAATGCAGCATAGCAATTATAAACCAGGTAGTTTGGATCCTGGATGCTGATTGGCTGAAACAGCATTTCAGCCGTGTGTATATCAGACAACATCCCATCGGTATGATGCAAAAATGCTTGTTTACTGTCCTATTTATGTTGGTAACCAGTTTATAATAGCAATATTGCACCTCAGGGGTTTGTGGCATATTGGCAATATACCATGGCTAAGGGCTGTATCAAGGCACCCACTTCGCATCATTCATAACAACAGCCCTTAGCCATGGTATACTGGCCATATATCACACCTCATTTGTGCTTTATTGGTAAATTCACCTCTTCAATTATGAGGATTCATTTGCAGCATTTCGTAATGTAGAAATAGTGATTTAATTATCAAAAAATATGAACTTTGTAGTGGTAACAAAAGATATGATTAGAAGTGGTAGTATTAGATCAACAACAAACAAAAGGTTTGCACGCTAAAACCTTTTCCCTGCCGGCGTTCAACCAAATAACTGACGCGCGTTTACTTTTCTTTTACATTGGCAGAACCAGAGCAGATAGATTATTACATTATCAATAAACCATTTAACACATCTGGTTAGGCGTATTAAATAAGGCAGGGCAGCCTATAAAGCACGGACTGACAGGAACTCCATCCAGCATCAACCAGATGGGTGCTACACATCGGGGGTGGTGGATAAAGTGAGTTGTTCCTTACAATGTAAAGTGCTTTGAACACTTGGAAAAAGGTGCTATCTGTCTGAATGGCCTTTTCTTTTGTCTTCCTGAATGGGGTTTTCTCGTTTGCGCAATGAGTCCTTGTAAGAAGGTTGGATTGGGGGGGAGATACTGAGATTGGGCCAATGGCCCTGAGCACTGTAGTGGTGTGACACAGATGACATTTAATCCGAGACGACAGGGAATGAAGAAGGCTGCTGCTGATAGGGTTGTCTCAGGGCCAATGGGTAAGCTTTGTATGAACTGAGCTCAGAACAGCTCTCCTGACCAAAACCACTCAATTTGAGAGAGAAAGGATACAATGGAATCATGATAAAGCAATACTAAATAAGAGTGTGCGCCTACACCTAACCTTGGTTTACCCTAACTAGAACCCTAACCACTCGCTAGCATTGTCTCAACGTTGCGCTTGCATGTAGATATCAGACGTTTTGTGTTTTGGAGTATAAGTTGTGAGAGTGTTTGTTAGGGAGTGTTTGTAGTGAACTCAGGAGTTATTCAGATATTATGGCATACAGCCTTATGCTCTTTTACAAAGGAGAGTAAGTACTGTCACGTCCTTAACCCAACTTCTAGCAACCTCGTCAAGCTCCTCGGTTCTCTTGGCGTAATGGCTAATTAGATGGTTTGACAGATGCTGGACCCAGGTTCTGTCTCGGTCGGGCAACAGTACCCCTCATTTCTTTTTCAAGCACTTTATACATTTTTTACATTTAATTTGATTATCCAAAACATTAAGAACACCTGCTCTTTCCATGACAGACTGACCAGGTGAATCCAGCTGAAAATGATGATCCCTTATTGATGTCACTTGTTAAATCCACTTCAGTCAGTGTAGATGAAGGGGAGTAGACGAGTTAAAGAACGATTTTTAAACCTTGAGACAATCGAGACAGGGATTGTGTATGTGTTCCATTCAGAGGTTGAATGGGCAAGAGAAAAGATTTAAGCGCCTTTGCATGGGCTATGGTAGTAGGTCCAGGCGCACCGGTTTCTGTCAAGAACTGCCACGCTGCTGGGTTTTTCACACTCAACAGTTTCCCGTGTGTATCAAGAATGGTCCACCACCCAAAGGACATCCAGCCAACTTGACACAACTGTGGGAAGCATTGGAATCAGCATTGGCCAGCATCCCTGTGGAACGTTTTGGACACCTTGTAAGGTCCATGCCCCGCTGAATGAAGACTCTTGTGGAGTCAAGCTGTGGAATGATCTCACCTGCTCCACTCCTATGGACTATGTCTATGGACGTCAGCTGTCGGTCAAGATGGAGGGGCTGTACCTGGTTTCCTAAGACTTCAATGGCTTCCATTCTTAAACAATAAATAAAAACCTTTTCTTGAAAGTATTGTTTTTAATTGAAATGTAATTGAAATCATTGTTAATGAATTGTAAACACAAAATGTGTGTGCTTATTTTGATGGTAGGAGAAGGTGTAGTGGTACTGGGATTGATGCATTCATTTTGAGATGAGGAGGGTTTTGAAAAACAGTCAACATTCACTCCGACTTAATTTCTCCCCCTTGTGTATGACTCAACGAACATTGGTTTTCTATTCACACAAACACACAGGTGCACCACTTGTACACTCCTACACCCACTGATTTATTTTCAGCCAGGGATCGTTTCAGACACAAGTGCTGTCCTTGGTAGCTTGTTAATTGTCTCAAATCTAGACTGTTTCTATTGTAGCCTATACATTTTCAAAACGATGAATGGGAGGGATCGTTTTAGATGCTGATGACTAGGAGATTCTGGGAAACAGAAATGCTCAGAGACAATTATGTCATTAATTAAAGTTCCTCTCCGGGTTATTGAAAATACTTCATATTAATTCATATTTTGTCATGAAATGTCTTTCTTCTTCAACTGGACAACGCATTTTTATAAAGAACTTCATGCATCTATTGAGTCATCTACATTCACATGGTAGCGGGTGTATTTTCACGTGATCTTGTTTTTCAGCATCTTTGATCGGGTTCTGTTGTAGGTTATATTTGGGATCAAAGAGCATGCCCAGAAGGATGACTCACTGTCTAGTTTGATTGGATTTTTAAAAGTAAGTCAACCCTCTCACTTCTACTTCCACCCCAATGGTAGAAATAATTTACTGAAGGTCAATATGACCACTGCATCAAAATCCATGTGTATGGGCTCAATATTGTTAGACATTATATGGTAAGGATTGTAAACAATTCTTACCGCAAGACTCAAAACAAAACAGTCCCTTTCTTTCTAATTTCCTCTACCACCTTTCTCTCTCTCTCTCTCTCTCTCTCTCTCTCTCTCTCTCTCTCTCTCTCTCTCTCTCTCTCTCTCTCTCTCTCTCTCTCTCTCTCTCTCGTTATTTCTCTCAATTCAATTCAAGGGGCTTTATTGGCATGGGAAACATATGTTTACATTACCAAAACATGTGAGATAGATAATACAAATAAAAAATAAAAAATTGACAGTAAACATTGCACAAAAGTCATTACAGTGTTGTAATGATGTGCAAATAGTTAAACTACAAAAGGGAACATTTTATAAAGATGGGTTGTATTTACAATGGTGTTTGTTCTTCACTGGTTGCCCTTTTCTTGTGGCAACAGGTCACAAATCTTGCTGCTGTGATTGCACACTGTGGTATTTTACCAAATATATATGGGAGTTTATCAAAATTGGATTTGTTTTCAAATTCTTTGTGTGTCTGTGTAATCTGAGGGAAATATGTGTCTCTAATATGGTCATATATTTGGCCGGAGGATAGGAAGTGCAAGTCAGATTCCACCTCGTTGTGTGGGCAGTGTGCACATAGCCTGTCTTCTCTTGAGAGCCAGGTCTGCCTACAGAGGCCTTTCTCAATAGCAAGGCCATGCACACTGAGTCTGTACATAGTCGAAGCGTTCCTTCATTTTGGGTCAGTCACAGTGGTTATCTCTCTCTCTCTCTCTCTCTCTCTCTCTCTCTCTCTCTCTCTCTCTCTCTCTCTCTCTCTCTCTCTCTCTCTCTCTCTCTCTCTCACTCTCCCTTGCTCCATCTCTCTGTCAATACTCCTCTTTCTTCCCACTATCTCCTTTGTCTCTCATCTCTGTCTCTCCTTCGTCAGAAAGGGCATGGATGACGTGTGCAGTAGGGTGTTTTGTTTAGCTCAGCCCCCAGATGCAGATGACCGTTCGTGGCCAGGTGGAACGCAGAGCCAATTAGGTGACAATGACGCTGTGAGCCGTGGCGATTGCTCTCACAGATACAGCTGACCTTCAGACTCAATCTCCTCCATACAGATAACAGCCTATCGCTACCACACAAACGTTGGCGGAACGTAAGGGAACAAACATTCCTCCAATGTTTCCAAGGTCTACGAGCCACGTTGCGTTGGATTTTGGAGGTTGAAGGAGAGGACACAATTTCAATCAGGGAGACATTTTAACCGTGTTAAATTGTGGAGATCCAGTAACGTATGTATTGTTCAATGCCTATTATGATGCTGTTTCTATGTTTTGTGTGGTCAGGGTGTGATCTGAGTGGGCACTCTATGTTGGATGTCTAGTTTGTCTGTTTCTGTGATTGGGCCTGATATGGTTCTCAATCAGAGGCAGGTGTTAGTCATTGTCTCTGATTGGGAACCATATTTAGGTAGCCTGTTTTGTGTTGGGTGTTGTGGGTGGTTGTCTGTACAAGACAGAACTGTTTCGTTGTTTTCACATTTGTTATTTTGTAGTGTTCACAATTATCGTCTTTATTAAACATGATGAACACTAACCACGCTGCACTTTGGTCCTCTCCTTCGTCCACAGAAGAAAGCTGTTACGGGACCACCCACCACAACAGGACCAAGCGGCGTGCTGACAGGCAGCGGCAGCAGGAGCAGCGCAAGGAGGAATGGACATGGGATGATGTATTGGACGGCAAGGGTTGCTACACATGGGAGGAGATCCTGGCGGGAAAGGATCACCTTCCATGGGAACAGGTGGAGGGAGCTAGGAGAGTAGAGGCAGCCGGACAGAGAAGCCGGCGGATATGAGGGAACACGGCTGGCAAGGAAGCCCGAGGGGCAGCCCCCAAAATGTCTTTGGGGAGGCACACAGGAAGTATGGCGAAGCCAGTTAGGAGACCTGAGCCAAATTCCTGTGCTTACCGGAGGGCGAGAGAGACTGGGCAGGCACCGTGTTATGCTGTGGAGCGCACTGTGTACCCAGTGCGGGTGCATAGCCCGGTGCGATACATACCAGCTCCTCGTATCGGCCGGGCTAGAGTTGGCATCGAGCCAAGTGCCATGAAGCCGGCTCTACGCATCTGGTCTCCAGTGTGTCTCTTTGGGCTGGCGTACATGGCACCAGCCTTGTGTATGGTGTCCCCTGTTCGCCTGCACTGCCCAGTGCGGGCTATTCCACCTCGCCACACTGGCAGGGTGAGCGGGAGCATTCAACCAGGTAAGGTTGGGCAGGCTCGGTGCTCTAGAGCTCCAGTGCGCCTGCACAGTCCAGTCTATCCAGTACCACCACCACGCATCAGCCCTCCGGTGGCAGCTCCCCGCACTCGCCCTGAGGTGCGTGTCCTCGGCCCAGTACCACCAGTGCCGGCACCACGCACCAGGCCTACAGTGCGACTCACCTGTCCGGCGCTGCCGGAGTCTCCCGCCTGTCCGGCGCTGCCGGAGTCACCTGCCTGTTCGGCGCTGCCAGAGCTTCCGCCCCTCAGTCCAGAGGCGCCAGAGCTCCTCCGTCCAGCGCTGCCAGAGCTTTCCTCCTCTCCAGAGCTGCCAGAGCCGCCAGTCAGCCAGTATCCGCCAGAGCCGCCAGTCAGCCAGGATCCGCCAGAGCCGCCAGTCAGCCAGAGCCGGCAGTCAGCCAGGATCCGCCAGAGCCGCCAGTCAGCCAGTATCCGCCAGAGCCGCCAGTCAGCCAGGATCCGCCAGAGCCGCCAGTCAGCCAGGATCCTCCAGAGCCGTCAGTCAGCCAGGATCTGCCAGTCGTCAGCCAGTATGGAGCTACCCCTCAGCACTGAGCTGTCCCTCAGTCCCGAGCTGCCCCTCTGTCCCGAGCTGCCCCTCTGTCCCGAGCTGCCCCTCAGTCCAGTGGGGTCATTTAGAAGGGTCGCCGTGGTTAGGAGGCCACGGAGGCGGACAATGAGGCGGACTAAGACTATGGTGAAGTGGGGGCCACGTCCAGCACCAGAGCTGCCACCGTGGACAGATGCCCACCCAGACCCTCCCCAATAGGTTCAGGGTTCAGGTTTTGCGGCCGGAGTCCGCACCTTGGGGGGGGGGGGGGTTACTGTCACACCCTGACCATAGTTTGCTTTGTATGTTTCTATGTTTTGTTTGGTCAGGGTGTGATCTGAGTGGGCACTCTATGTTGGATGTCTAGTTTGTCTGTTTCTGTGTTTGGGCCTGATATGGTTATCAATCAGAGGCAGGTGTTTGTCATTGTCTCTGATTGGGAACCATATTTAGGTAGCCTATTTTGTGTTGGGTTTTGTGGGTGGTTGTCTTCTGTCTTCGTGTATCTGCACAAGATAGAACTGTTTTGTTTTTTTCACATTTGTTGTTTTGTATTTTGTAGTGTTCACGTTTATCGTCTCTATTAAACATGATGAACACTAACCACGCTGCGCTTTGGTCCTCTCCTTCGTCCACAGAAGAAAGCCGTTACAGATGCACTTTGAAATGCTGTCTGTGGCCATTGAATTCCAGCCTTAGGCTCTGTTACCACATTTGGGCTGTCATCCAGCTCTTCAGTCTGCTGCAGTCCTCTCCATTCACCTAACCTGAATGGAGAATCAATGGACTCTAAGGCAAACAGTGTCGATAACTGTCTTTCACTCACAGATGCTTGATAATGGTTCACACTCTGTCGTCTCTTCACATTATCTTCCCAAGCAGCTGGAATGTACACACAAACACACACACAGGGCTAGCAAGGCTTGGCAAGGACTGATAATGCCTGGACCTTGGCTCAATTTCAACTGGTCACATCAATACAGTTGCACACTTCATCCTCAATCTGGATTTCTCTAAGGGGAATCCAAATGGCAGGAGTGTACAGTGGGAGGGAAAGTGTGCAAATAACAGATTGATATTTGGTCCTTCTCTTCTTTCCTCTCATACTCTTCTTCAATGTTTTATCTATCAATTTTTCCAACAATAAAACAAATTGTACAGATATATTCTCATGTTCACTATTCACTTGCTCCAGCCTTCTGAGGGCCGTTTGTGTTGTACCAGACAAGTCCAGGGGCACTTTTATAATATAATAATAATAATAATAATATATGCCATTTAGCAGACGCTTTTATCCAAAGCGACTTACAGTCATGTGTGCATACATTCTACGTATGGGTGGTCCCGGGGATCGAACCCACTACCCTGGCGTTACAAGCGCCATGCTCTACCAACTGAGCTACATAACATTCAAAGCTAGGATTGTTGTTTGTAGAACTGTTCCTGTAAGAGTTATGTTTCAATGAAACATGGTGAAACATGGTGAAGCCCCCAAAATTGCCCTCCCTGTGTTTCAGACATAAGGAAGTGGATGGCTGCAAACGTTCTACTTTTAAACTGGGACAAAACAGAGATGCTTGTTCTAGGTCCCAAGAAACAAAGAGATCTTCTGTTGAATCTGACAATTAATCTTGATGGTTGTAGAGTCGTCTCAAATAAAACTGTGAAGGACCTCGGCGTTACTCTGGACCCTGATCTCTCTTTTGACTAACATATCAAGACTGTTTCAAGGACAGATTTTTTCCATCTACGTAACACTGCAAAAATCAGAAACTTTCTATCCAAAAATAATGCAAAAAAATGAATCCATGCTTTTGTTACTTCTAGGTTAGACTACTGCAATGCTCTACTTTCCGGCTACCCGGATAAAGCACTAAATAAGCTTCAGTTAGTGCTAAATACGGCTGCTAGAATCTTGACTAGAACCAAAAACATTTAATCATATTACTCCAGTGCTAGCCTCCCTACACTGGCTTCCTGTTAAGGCAAGGGCTGATTTCAAGGTTTTACTGCTAACCTACAATGCATTACATGGGCTTGCTTCTACTTATCTTTCCGATTTGGTCCTGCCGTACATACCTACACGTACGCTATGGTCACAAGACGTAGGCATCCTAATTGTCCCTAGAATTTCTAAGCAAACAGCTGGAGGCAGGGCTTTCTCCTATAGAGCTCCATTTTTATGGAATGGTCTGCCTACCCATGTGAGAGACACAGACTCGGTCTCAACCTTTAAGTCTTTACTGAAGACTCATCTCTTCAGTAGGTCATATGATTGACTGTAGTCTGGCCCAGGAGTGTGAAGGTGAATGGAAAGGCTCTGGAGCAACGAACCGCCCTTGATGTCTCTGCCTGGCCGGTTCCCCTCTCTCCACTGGGATTCTCTGCCTCTAACCCTATTACAGGGGCTGAGTCACTGGCTTACTGGTGCTCTTTCATGCCGTCCCTAGGAGGGGTGCGTCACTTGAGTTGGTTGAGTCACTGATGGGATCTTCCTGTCTGGGTTGGCGCCCCCCCCTTGGGTTGTGCCGTGGCAGAGATCTTTGTGGGCTATACTCGGCCTTGTCTCAGGATGGTAAGTTGGTGGTTGAAGATATCCCTCCAGTGGTGTGGGGGCTGTGCTTTGGCAAAGTGGGTGGGGTTATGGTGTTATGGGGTTTGAACATCTTGGCCATGTTCTGTTATAATCTCCATCCGGCACAGCCAAAAGAGGACTGGCCACCCCTCATAGCCTGGTTCCTCTCTAGGTTTCTTCCTAGGTTTTGGCCTTTCTAGGGAGTTTTTCCTAGCCACCGTGCTTCTACACCTCCATTGGTTGCTGTTTGGGGTTTTAGGCTGGGTTTCTGTACAGCACTTTGATATATCAGCTGATGTAAGAAGGGCTATATAAATACATTTGATTTGATTCGAAAGAGCCCATGGGAGACAGACAGGGCTAAGAAAGAGAGAACCTGTAATTATCTCTCTGTCATTATCTCACACTTTTCCCCTTTGTTTGACTCTTTTCATGCACAAACACAGGTGCTTCCACACACACCGCACACTCCCTTACATTAAGAGAGATGGGGTGAAAGGGATGACAAATGGTTAATGACATGGCTGAGCTAGGTAAAGTAGAGACTCAGAGTAGGTGAAGAAAGAGTGGTAGAGAGAAATAATTGTTTTTAACTGAATGTCTGAGAGGGGGTAAATGGAGCGTTGTGATCCTGACTCTGTGTTGGTTGATTTCATTTGATTTGGGATAGAGAGTTCAAGACGTCTCTACTATCCTCTGACTTTATTGAATGTTTGGAATGTTTGTGCTATCAACCATACCCATATAGGTTAGCTGCTCTGAGGCTAAAATGTATGTAGTCAGGAGTGGGGGATTTCCAAGCCTACAGACCATATCGTCTCCATTAGTCTTGCTCTGAAAGCAATAAAAATAGTATGCATGTGTTCCCAACTTGCTTTAGGTACAGTATCTGTGTTGCCTTCTACAGTATGCCAACAAATCTAGTGCACGTTATCAAGAACAAAGCCTGAATATCAGACCTTCCATAGAATGGTAACGGTTCTGATATCTCTGTTGGTTGGAGCACGGGGCTAGCAACACCATGATTGTGGGTTCGATTCCAACACGAGCCACATATGCTGTAATTCAATTAAGTTAAAATAGTCTGCTCCAATGACCATGAATTGCCTTAGCAGTAGCACAGTGCAATCCATTCAACAGAACTCTATTCTGATCTATTCCAGAGGAAGCCAGTGATTGCGACACTAAGAAGCTTGCTGCTGTCCCCATTTGGAGAGTGACATGTTGACACGTCTCCTCGGCTGACTCAGAGTCTCCACTGAGCCTATACAGGACAGTCATTTCCTGTGGTAGGGGCTCTTTAGTTGTTGGGCTCCACAGACAGACGTCATTCTACACATCATTAGACTTGGAAATTCCCCTTTCATGCACCTCTCTGTAGACACAACCCTGATTGGAGCTGGAAAAAGCAACACAATTAGGTGACGACAATAGGACCGAGCGTAAGTTGATCTTTTTTTTGTAACGCTACTTTAAAGTATACAGTACCTTGTAAAGGATTTATTGTAGTTTCTCTTCCCTCCTTTAATTCTTCCTCCTCTTCTTCTTCCTCCTCCTCCATTCGACATAGTGCCCTCCTCCGTCCAAAATGAGAGAATGTTTTGGACACAAAAATAGACAAAGCTTCAGAAATGTTCCTTGTATGTTTTAAAATGTAATTTTTCTTGCTTACACAGCCATCAGTGGATTCATTTATAACTTCATATAGACGTTTCAGTGTCACCCTTCTTCGGTGTGTGTGTAACATGTTCCTAAAACGTCAGCGGGTTATAGAGTCTCCTCTTCCTCTTCCTCCTCTGCAGCCTGTTTTCCTGTGTAAATCCTATCAGGCCATGCTCTTAGTGAGTGTTCTACTAAAGCAAACAGGTGTTGCTAGGTAGAGATGGAAACCATGTCAGATCTACTCCTGTACTGTTTGCTCACAGCCAGGTAACAAGATGAGAAGAAGCCACGCCACCCCTGAGAGGGCAAGCCTCCACATCCTGCCTCCTCACTCTTGGCTCAATGTGTAGATTTAGTAAACTGTTTTATTTCCAGATTTCTATTATGTCTTAGATGTGCATAATTCGATTAAAATAAAATCTGTTTGCTATCATTTCATTTCCCTCTTAAATGTAGGTTGTTTGTTAGTGGTGGAACATGGAGGTCAATATACACCGAACAAAAATCTAAATGCTATTTTTTTGTCCCATATTTCATGAGCCGAATAAAAGATCCCAGACATTTTCCATACGCACAAAATCTTAATTCTCAAAAATGTTGTGCACAAATTTGCTTGCATCCCTGTTAATGACCATTTTTTAATTGCCAAGATAATCCATCCACCTCTCAGGTGTGACATATATGAAGGTCATTACACAGGTGCACCTTGTGCTCGGGACAATAAAAGGCCACTCTAAAATGTACAGTTTTGTCACACAACACAATGCCACAGATGTCTCAAGTTTTGAGGGAGTGTGAAATTGGCATGCTGACTGCAGGAATGTCCACCAGAGCTGTTGCCAGAGAATTGAATGTTAATTTCTCAACCATAATCCGCCTCCAACGTAATTTTAGAGAATTTGGTAGTATGTCCAACCTGACTCACAACCGCAGACCACGTGTACCCAAGCCAGCCCAGCCCAGCACCATCACCTGCGGGATCGTCTGAGACCAGCCACCCGGTCAGCTGATGAAACTGGGTTTGCACAACAGAAAGATTTCTGCACAAACTGTCAGAAACAGTCTCAGGGAATCTCATCTGCGTGCTCGTTGTCCTCACTAGTGTCTTGACCTGACTGCAGTTCAGCATCCTTAACTGATTTCAGTCGGCAAATGTTCATCTTCGCTGGCCACTGGCACGCTGGAGAAGTGTGCTCTTCACAAATGAATCCAGATTTCACCTGTACTGTGCCATCTTCCCCATTATCCCCTGTGTAGTTATACCTGTGTTCTCTATTTGTCTGTTTCCAGATCATCTTGTTTGTCAAGTCAACCAGAGTCTTGTTCCAACTACTGCTTTTCCCCAGTCTCTTTTTTTCTCGCCTTTCAGGTTTTGACCCTTGCCTGTCCTGTCTCCGAGCCCGCCTGTCTGACCACTCTGCCTGCCCCTGCCCATGTTCCTGCCTGCCGTCCTGTACCTTTGCCCCACCTCTGGATTACTGACCTCTGCCTGACCTGACCCTGAGCCTGCCTGCTGCCCTATACCTTTTCCCCACTACTCTGGATTATCGACCCCTGCCTACCTTGACCTGTCGTTTGTCTGCCCCTGTTGCTGTAATAAACATTATTACTTCGACACAGTCTGCATCTGGGTCTTACCTTCAAACGTGATAGTACGAACTGGCCATGACTAACCCAGCAGACCCAGGCCAGCTGCGCAACACTGTATCCATCCAAGAAGCCACCATTGGTAGGCGCAAAGAATTGCTTCGTGGCCTTGTAGAGGGGGTCCAAGTGTTGGCTGAACACCATGACAGGGCGTTGGACAGTTTGCTGGAGAAATTCAGTGGGTTGTCTGGGAGGCAGCCTGCCATGGTGGTAACCCCACAGCCCCTCAGCAACTCAGCTGCCAGCAGCGCTATCTCATCGGTCACTCCACCTTCTCGGGAGCCCCGCTTACCTCCCCCGGGATGCTTCAATGGAGAGCTGAGCACCTGTCGGGTGTTTCCAGCTCAGTGTGCCCTCGTCTTCGAGCTTCAGCTCTCCTCCTTCCCCTTGGATCGCTCCAAGATAGCCTACCTCATCACGCTGATGTCCGGGAGGGTTCTCACCTGGGCTACTGCTGTATGGGAACAACAGCCGGCAATATGCGTTAGTCTGGAGGGGTTCGTGGGGGAGGTGAAGAAGGTTTTTGATGCACCGTTCTCCGGGAGAGAAGCTGCCCAGAAGCTAACCCAGCTTCGGCAGGACTCCTGCAGTGTGGCAGACTATACGGTGGATTTCTGCACGTTGGCAGTGGAGAGTGCTTGGAACCAGGAAGCACTGTTCGACATGTTCCTGCACGACATCTCAGAGGAGGTCAAGGATGTGCTTGCTGCTCGGGAGTTAGCTACGAATCTAGATTCCCTCATTGCGTTGACCATCCACATCGATGGACAACTCCGGGAATGATGGTGGGAGAGGAAATTCGATTTCGCTCGCACGACCAGGGATTCCACCCGGCCTCCGAGTCATCCTGGAAGTCCCAGACGGTCTCATTGCCGAGTGAACCCGAGGCTTCCTGACCTTCCCCGGGAGTCTCCGAAGACGGCCGAGTCATCGCTTCCTAAGAATATGCAACTAGCCAGCGGAATGTAAATACAGGATCAACACTAAGAGTTGTCTGTATTGCGGGACTCTTGGTCATGCCATTTGGCCTTACTAACGCCCCTACTGTGTTCCAGGCTCTGGTCAATAATGTTCTCTGCAACATATTGAACCGGTTCGTCTTTGACTACCTAGATGACATCCTCATCTTCTCCCGCTCCACCCAAGAACATGTGCTCCACGTGCGACAGGTTCTCCAAGGCCTCCTGGAGAACCAGCTGTTTGTAAAAGCAGAGAAGTGCGAGTTCCATCGCTCCACCATCCATTTTCTGAGTTTCATCATTGCTGCAGGGAGTGTACAAATGGATCCCGGGAAGGTGAGAGTGGTGGTAGAATGGCCCCAGCCTACTTCCAGAGTGCAGCTGCAATGTTTCCTGGGGTTTGACAACTTCTATCGCCGCTTTATCTGGGGTTACAGCACCCTGGCTTCCCCCTGTCAGCTGCTGACAGGGCGTTGCTGGGACCTCAAACATCACTTCACCACAGCTCCCATCTTGGTTCATCCTGACCGTTCCCGTCAGTTTGTGGTGGAGGCCGATGCTTCAAATGTCGGAGCGGGGCAGTCCTGTCCCAGCGTTCTGTCCTGGACCTCAAGCTTCATCCCTGCCCCTTCTTCTCCCATTGCCTCAAAGCCACAGAAAATAACTATGATGTGGGGAATCTTGAGCTTCTCGTGGTGAGGATGGTATTGGAGGAATGAGGCACTGGCTGGAGGGGGCAGAACATCCGTTCATCATGTGGACCGACCACAAGAACCTGGAGTATCTCCGCATCACCAAGTGCCTCAACTCCAGGCAAGCCAGATGGGCCCTGCTGTTCACATTGGTTCAACTTCTAACTCTCGTACCGGCCGGGATACAAAAATGTTAAGCCGGATACACTGTCCCGCCGCTATAGCCCCACAGTTACCTCCCCGGAGCCCGAAAACATCCTTCCCACCTCGTTCCCTGGGGTATCAGCCCCCGCTCTTCCCCGAGCAGGAGGAAGAGGTCGGCATACCTTCTGCCCAGACATTTGTCGGCCGCTGTCATCGTACCTGGAGGAGAGCCCGGTTCCACAAGTGGATTGCTATCGGACCCCGGTTCCCCGGTATCGTCTCGGGCAGAAGGTATGGCTATCCACCTGGGTTCTGCCTCTTCGGGTGGAATCCTGCAATCTCCCCCCGGTTTATCGGCCCATTTCCCATCACCAAAATGATTAGCCCCTCTGCTGTTCGCCTCCTGTTGCCTTGCACCCTTTATATACATCACACCTTTCACGTGTCCAGAGTTTTTATGTTTAGCTCACATAATACACTGCTCAAAAAAAATAAAGGGAACACTTAAACAACACAATGTAACTCCAAGTCAATCACACTTCTGTGAAATCAAACTGTCCACTTAGGAAGCAACACTGATTGACAATACATTTCACATGCTGTTGTGCAAATGGAATAGACAACAGGTGGAAATTATAGGCAATTAGCAAGACACCCCCAATAAAGGAGTGGTGCTGCAGGTGGTGACCACAGACCACTTCTCAGTTCGTATGCTTCCTGGCTGATGTTTTGGTCACTTTTGAATGCTGGCGGTGCTTTCACTCTAGTGGTAGCATGCGACGGAGTCTACAACCCACACAAGTGGCTCAGGTAGTGCAGCTCATCCAGGATGACACATCAATATGAGCTCTGGCAAGAAGGTTTGCTGTGTCTGTCAGCGTAGTGTCCAGAGCATGGAGTTGCTACCAGGAGACAGGGCAGTACGTCAGGAGACGTGGAGGAGGCCATAGGAGGGCAACAAACTAGCAGCAGGACCGCTACCTCCGCCGGTCAGAAACAGACTCCATGAGGGTGGTAATGAGGGCCCGACGTCCACAGGTGGGGGTTGTGCTTACAGCCCAACACCGTGCAGGACGTTTGGCGTTTGCCAGAGAACACCAAGATTGGCAAATTCGCCACGGGCGCCCTGTGCTCTTTACAGATGAAAGCAGGTTCACACTGAGCACATGTGACAGACGTGACAGAGTCTGGAGACGCCGTGGAGAACGTTCTGCTGCCTGCAACATCCTCCAGCATGAACGGTTTGTCGGTGGGTCAGTCATGGTGTGGGGTGGCATTTCTTTGGGGGGCCGCACAGACCTCCATGTGCTCGCCAGAGGTAGCCTGACTGCCATTAGGTACCGAGATGAGATCCTCAGACCCCTTGTGAGACCATATGCTGGTGAGGTTGGCCCTGGGTTCCTCCTAATGCAAGACAATGCTAGACCTCATGTGGCTGGAGTGTGTCAGCAGTTCCTGCAAGAGGAAGGCATTGATGCTATGGATTGGCCCGCCCGTTCCCTAGACCTGAATCAAATTGAGCACATCTGGGACATCATGTCTTGCTCCATCCACCAACGCCACATTGCACCACAGACTGTCTAGGAGTTGGCGGATGCTTTAGTCCAGGTCTGGGAGGAGATCCCTCAGGAGACCATCCACCACCTCATCAGCAGCATGCCCAGGTGTTGTAGGGAGGTCATACAGGCACGTGGAGGCCACACACACTACTGAGCCTCATGTTGACTTGTTTTAAGGACATTACATCAAAGTTGGATCAGCCTGTAGTGTGGTTTTCCACTTTAATTTTGAGTGTGACTCCAAATCCAGACCTCCATGGGTTGATAAATTTGATTTCCATTGATAATTTTTGTGTGATGTTGTTGTCAGCACATTCAACTATGTAAAGAAAAAAGTATTTAATAAGAATATTTCATTCATTCAGATCTAGGATGTGTTATTTTAGTGTTCCCTTATTTTTGTGAGCAGTGTATAATGTAAAAGTATACATGAAGGTGTCAGTAATAGTATAAACGTGGCAAAAACAAATGTAGACATTTCTATAGCTTTGGGTGAGTAGTAAGATCTAGGCACTTTGGATTCAAAACAGTGCCCCTATCAGTCATCTAGTCTATTTATACATCATATAGCTAACCAGTTGAGCTAGCAAACAATGTAAGAAAATGATAATTTCCGATTGGAAACAGGGTCTGCATTTCAGGAATCACAGTGGCAAGCACCCCTGGTGCACTGGTCAATTATTTAGACAAATAAACAATACAACTTTTACATTTTTTTTAAAATAAAATTGTATTTACAGGGGATAGGAGGGTAGGATAAAGTAATCCTTCTCACCCCCCCCCCTTAAAAGATTTAGATGCACTATTGTAAAGTGGCTGTTCCACTGGATGTCATAAGGTGAATGCACCAATTTGTAAGTCGCTCTGGATAAGAGCGTCTGCTAAATGACTTAAATGTAAATGTAATGGATGAGCCAATTGTAAACTGGGGATTATTAGGTGATCGTGATGGTTTGAGGGCCAGATTGGGAATTTAGCCAGGACACCGGGGTTAACAACCCTACTCTTACGATAAGTGCCATGGGATCTTTAATGAACTCAGAAAGTCAGGACACCCGTTTAATGTCCCATCTGAAAGATGGCACCCTACACAGGGCAGTGTCCCCAACCACTGCCATGGGGCATTGGGATATTTTTTTTAGACCAGAGAAAAGAGTGGCTCCTACTGGCCCTCCAACACCACTTCCAGCAGCATCTGGTCTCCCATCCAGGGACTGACCAGGAACAACCCTGCTTAGCTTCAGAAGAAAGCCAGCAGTGGTATGCAGGGTGGTATGCTGCTGGCAAGTACTAGCAAAGTTGTTAATTATCTAAAATGCTAAAGTTGTCTGTGATGAGATTTGAACATGCAACGTTTAGGTTGCTAGATGTTCGCGAATATATATTTTGCATAAGTAACATTCTGTCTTATGTAACATATCATACCAATTTACATTTACTATGTTACGTCTAGTCTATGAGACCAGGCTGTCAAAGCACACAACACTCTCCTTGCTTTGATGGGAGGGCATGGAATTAGCATTAATTACGCATGAGAGCATATTATAAGTGTGCCGGATTACAATTAAACCAATTTTCGCCGTTGTGGCTGGATGATTCATTGTGACATTAGTGTAGGTGGTTTAGGTTATGCCTATTCATGAGGATATTTGAGCCCTTAAAGGTCCTGAACAGTCATTCTGAAAAGTACCTTTTCTCTCATGGCTAACTACCAAGAACTTTGAAAAGACAGGCTGAGTGGACGGGGAGCTTATATTCATGAGCTTGCCTTGACTGACAGCTCTGTGAAATGCCTATGTCAAGCAACTTGGATACAGTGAGCAGTGTTGCAGTAAAATCATCTCAAGCTAATTTGGTGATACATGAAGCAACTCAAACATTGAAATTGCATCAATGATAGATATATTTTTTCATATAGATCTCTCGTTTGGCATGTCTCCTGTGATGCGTTTCACAGGTAGCACTGACGAATGTGTTGACTTGACAACTGTGTCAGAGTTTTCAATAACCCTTCCCCCCTTTTGCTCTATGCTGTCTGAAACACCTAGCTAGCCAGTAACTAGTTAACACCAGACACAGATGAAAGGGGAAACATATAGTATCTTTGCCGTAGGCCAATAGGGTCAACTTTTAATGATAATTTCTGACACCCTACAGTCAAATTCCAAAGAACATACACTACTTAGGCTACTTCGTTAGTCTATTCTTATCATAAGTCTCGACTACATAATAGGCATGTGCCCCCCCCCCCCAAAAAAAATGAATTATAATTCAGTATCATAAACATAGGCTTAGTATTACGTTGTATGCTCTTTAAGCCCTATGCCCTACTATACAGGCTGTTATACACTGAGTATACACAATCCACAATCCATGTCTCAATTGTCTCAAGGCTTAAAAAATCCTTCTTTAACCCGTCTCCTCCCCTTCATCTACACTGATTGTAATGGATTTAACAAGTGAAATCAGGAGCGGATCATAGCTTCCACCTGGATTCACCTGGTCAGTCTGTCATGAAAAAGCAGGTGTTCTTCAAGTGTTGTATACTGCGTGTATTAAGATGATAATATATGACCTAAATTCAAAGCACACAGCAAATGATCTATTTCAATCATCCATGTTTTTCACCGACAATCATTTGCCCATCTGAAACCACTTGCTGGCTTTCACCTTGTCCTCACCCAAAGAGCTGTCCAATGCGGTGGTGCTGAAACAGCGTCTACACTACCGTGACGTGGGCTGCATAAATGCGTCACCACAGTGAGCTCTCCTGCGGGGGGGGGGGGGCAGTAACAGATACACTTGAAGACAATCGTCAATCTGAGGTATTGAAATTAAGTCGTGCCATTATCTTACACATCTCAAACACCCACACAGTATACTGCAATTCTAAAAGAAAATAGTGCCTATTCTTGCTCTTGCATTTTCCTTGCACAATAACAACAACACATCATAGAGATAACGCAATAATAACATAATTATTAAGTTTGGGCGTGCTTCAGGTGATGGTCTGAAGCTAACGTAGTCTATGGTTAGGCTCTGCATAGACATGTTGGGTGCACATACATTACTGCTATAGTAATCTAGTATTAATTCTTATACTCCTGCCAACTTGAATAAAAAAAATAGAGGGATATTTTTAGATAGAACTTTTCCCTCTGACGCTCTTTCTCCCCAACTGTCTCTCTCGGCACTCGAGCATAGACCCTGTCCCATGTATAGACTCGTTGACGTCAGAGACCCTTCGTAATTTGACGTGTAAACATTCTCGTCCCCTTCCACGGTTTACTCTCCGCTTGCCTTCCTTGATGGTTCAATAAGGCAATAACGCCGTGACAGGTCCTCTCATTCCCACCCAGCACGTTGAAGGAAAAAAGACACGAACCAAGGGGAACCAACAGAAATTTATTTCCTTAATATTACTTACATGTTCGTTTTGAATTGTCTTATATGCTTTCTAAGAGCCTCAATCTAGTCGTATTTTCTCTGAGATGGAAATGAGATGTCGCCCAACAACGGTAATGTGCTGTGCTTTTGTGGTTGTGTTCTCCATCGCTCGTTCTGTGGATGCTTCATTCGGGGACAGACAGTACCTGAACGAATGGGCGGTGGAGATTCCGGGAGGACCGGACGCCGCAAGGTCCATCGCCAAAGAACTAGACTACCGACTAGTCCGCCAGGTATGTTAGCGCCACAGCAACGCCCCGAGACCACGTTTATCCTCGAGTAGTATTTGAACTGTGTACTTCTCTCTTTACACTATACAATTAATATGTTAAATTTGGCTCAGGGAATATCCTTGTCTTGGTCTCAGTAGCCTATTCAGCTTTGTTGGATAAATTATTCAGTTGGTTGTATTAATACATAGCTGTTGAAAGCTCATGGAGGGCGCCACGGCAGCCTTGTTGCTGATGTTGTAGCCCGTACAGCCGCATCCTTACTGAACTTCTGCTTCAGCCAAGATTAAAACACTACAACTATAGTTATTGGTGTATTCTGTCAATCATCTTCATTATTCTGATCAGAGTGAGCAAAGAAATTCAATTGTGTAACCTTTGAAATTTCCATTATTGTATTTTTTTACCATCAGTGTATTTCGGTATCACTGTTACTTTATATTAAGTAAATTGATATCATCAATCAAAAACAAATCATTCAGTCTATCAGTGTATTTGGGCAAAATATGGGGATCCAATCCATATTTTAAGACTTATTCGTTTGAACAAGTTCATTTTGTACTGTATACATTAGCCCCCTTCTGTAAATATGTCTATTGCCAATGTTGTAATTCACTGTCTACCTTGTCCAAAACATTAGGCCTGTACACCCACTGACGAGCTCTCTATAGTCCACTCAGAGGAACCTAGCTCTCTGACTACACAGGTCAACAACCTATGTTTCCATTCGGCCAGGGGGATGGGTGCCATATCAGCATTATCAATATAATAGGCCTGAACTGTGTCTTAGAATCATTTATAGGTTAGGCCTAAATCATTTATGCAATTTTATTTTAATTTTATTTTCTCCCTTGACCAAAGCACCCTCTAGTGGCCTCATGGGTGGGTGTTTTAAATATTTTAAATAATTTCGTAATGAATAAACTTGTTTTTTTAACACAGAAAATCTGGTGTTTCTATGTCAAACGGTTTTGTTATATTTCAGTCTACTGTGATGTATATAAAGTCTAATATTGGGATGAAAACTCAAAATGCAATACATTTCAACTATACATGGTACAGGTTTCTTCTTTTTTTGTGTTAGGCATATGCTTTTGTTTCAAACTAGATTTATTTAAGAATACCAAGAAACACTCTGTGTGACCCTGATTTAAAAGGTAAACAGTAATATGTGTGAGTGATTCATTATTTGCACATTTGCACAATTTGTGTGATATCGTGACAAACACCTGTAGATTCCGTGGGTTCAGCTGTGTTAACCTTGCTTTCTGAGGAAATTGCTGAACAAAGCCTGCTGTAAATACAGTCAGGTCCGATATTATTTGCACCTTTTATAAAGATGAGCAAAAAAGACTGTATAAAATAAACAATACAAATACTGAGCTATAAAAAAAGTGAAAATTATATTATTGTAAATTAATACAATTGCTCAGAAAAATAGATTTTATCAAGTTATATTACAAAAAATCTCCAAAATATAGGGGTCAGAATCATTGGGAACCTTTACTTTCAAACCTTCAGCACCCCCCCCCCTTTAAAAAAATACATTTATTCAACTAGGCAAGTCAGTTACAAACAAATTCTGATTCTGATAGAACAACAGATTCTTTACCTTAAATAATACTTTTTTTCCCACCATAATCTGCAAATAAATTCATTAAAAATCCCACAATGTGATTTTCTGGATTTTTTTTTCATTTTGTCTGTCATAGTTGAAGTGTACCTATGATGAAAATGACAGTTCTCCCTCATCTTTATAAGTGGGAGAACTTGCACAATTGTTGGCTTACTAAATACCTTTTTGCCCCACTGTAGCTCAATATATTGATTATTTATTCTATGCAGTCTTTTTTGTTCATCTTATCAAGGGTGCTAATAATTTGGGACCTGACTGTATAAGTACCAAGGAAACTGGCACGCCTATTGTGGTATCTGCCTTCCAGTCACATAAATATAATAATATAATATCAACATCTACCGACGTTTGAGAACGATCTAAGGTAGCCTATTGATTTAACAAGCTGTTCAAGACATTCAAAGTGAGATGTGTGTAACATGACGCAAGGCGTTTGTATGGCGATGCCAAAGGAAAATGTCCATCCTGGGTGGACAATAAAATTCTATTATTTGATTCTATTCTATATTTAAAACGGATTGCATTAACAATTACATGCAGTCCTCTGTTAGGGGATTGACAGGAAGAGGTCAATGGTGTTACACCACTGCTGTGAAATATTCAACAACCCACCACTCTCCTCGTCTGCAGATTGGGACGCTAGAAAACCATTACTTGTTCAAACACCAGACTCATCCTAGCAGGACGAAACGAAGTGCCGATCACATCACCAAACGCCTGTCTGAGGATGATCGGGTAAACAATCCTGTATCTGTAACATTGTCTGTGGCTGTGTCTGAACTGGTACCCTAGGTCCTATTTAGTGCTCTACTTTTGGCCAGAACACTTGTGCGTGTGCATTAGCAACGTAAACAAAAGGACAGTATGAACATAAGTAATTGACAGATTGTTTTGGCCTGTGTGGTCCAGCGGGTTATAGCTGCAGAACCCCGGCACGCAAGTATGCCAGAGTCGGCATACGTTTGAATCCAGCCCACTGCCCCTTTGACTTTAGCCTGGGTGCCAGTCTGTTTCTGCTATCATGCCAGCTACTTGTGAGATTGTCATGCCAACGACAATGCCTTGGCTTGACAACGACAATGGAGCAGGCGAAAGCACAAACAGATCTGAGACCGGGCGACTTTGAGTCCTCCTCCCCTCTATCTTCCCATTTCTCCAACTGTACTATCGCTTAAATAAAGCTAAATGAATATGAAATGAATGGGACTGCCCCACCCCTTATACAAATGTTGATTGATTCTCTCATCTCGTTGGGTGTCTAGGTATCGTGGGCGGAGCAACAGTATGAGAAGCAGCGCAGTAAGCGGGCGTCGCTGGGATCATGCCGGAACTGTCCAGTGGACAAGCTGTTCGATGACCCCATGTGGAACCAGCAGTGGTACCTGGTATGTCCTGAAGAGCCACACATTCCTTTATCTTTCTCATAGGCTAAGTCAGTTGGTGACCTATCAGTTTGGATATTAAGATTGGTCTATTAAGGTTGTTTTTTGGTTGTCTGGTGGTCCATGTGGTGTTTTGGTTATTTTGGTTGTCATTGTGGCTAATAGCTGATGCCACAATGTTAGAATTCAAACCCTACATACACAGAAATCAAAAATGTGTTTTCTAACACTAGGTTGGGTGTTTATGTTATTTATGGTTATTTGGTTCTCATGGTGGCCAATAGCTGGTGCCAGAATTGAAGTCCTACATAAACTGCAGAAAATGTGTTTTCTGACCCGACCATCAGTTCAGATCCAGCTGGTGTCTTCTGCTGCCTTCTGTTTGGCCTGATTCACAAACACAATCCTAGCCTGGTCCCAGATCTGTTTGTGCTGTCTTGCCAATTCCTAATGGTCATAGTCACTAGGTATTGGCAAGACAGCACAAACAGATCTGGGACCAGGCTAACACAATCCCAGAGCCTTCTGAGATTCAGCGCTGGCAGGGATAGACAGCTCCCCAAATGCTGAGTGTGTCACAGTGCGGAGACTTTGCCTTCACAACCCTTTTGGATGTACAGTCATACATATTGTTTAGTGATGAGCTTGCAGGTCTTGTATTAGGGGTTTGAATACATGTTGTGGGATAGTTTATATCACAATTAGCACCTGTCAAAATGAAAGGAAAACTTTATATGTGCGAGGAATACTGTGTGTGTGTGTGTGTGTGTGTGTGTGTGTGTGTGTGTGTGTGTGTGTGTGTGTGTGTGTGTGTGTGTGTGTGTGTGTGTGTGTGTGTGTGTGTGTGTGTGTGTGTGTGTGTGTGTGTGTGTGTGTGTGTGTGTGTGTGTGTGTGTGTGTGTGTGTGTGTGTGTGTGTGTACATGCATTTCACAGCGAGGGAGGATGAGACAAATATCTTCAGCGATCACGCATGAATATGTATAGGAAACTTGAGAAATGTGGGACAATAGGTTTTTACTCTGTGATAAGCAAATGAATTCGTAATCATCCAAAACCCCAGGCAAAGGACCCATTTGTTGAATTGAACATGCTGGCCTGGTAGGCGATTGTAAGGGAAATCAACTTTCTCCAACCTTAATCCAGTGGAACGGAATAGGCCGTCACGCATTAAGGCCCAATTTAGCGGTTATTTTAGCCCATTGAAGCCAAGTGGATGATAGTGTCACAGCTGTGTATTCCCTACTGGATACATTACAGACAGCACATTCACTTTGTCCTGTGTTCAGGATTAACCTACGATAGTCCAATTGGACTCCTATTCCATGTCATTAGTGATGGATTTCTTTCATCGGTTATGTTTCGATAGCTTCCAATAATAGCATTTTAGCAATTATTGTGAGAGTGGAGAGAGCAGTTTGTAATGGTTGATTCAAAGTACTCGGTCATTTATTAAAAGCATTGGCCGTGTCCGGATACCTTGCGTGTAACGCTCGTCTGAAGAAGAGGAGCGTGGTACGTGTTCATGATCATTTATTCAAACTGAACACTCAAACAAAATAACAAAGTGGAACAAAACGAAACAGTTCTGTCTGGTGCAGAAACACAGAACAGAAAACAACTACCCACAAACCCAGGTGGGAAAAAGGCTACCTAAGTATGATTCTCAATCAGAGACAACGATAGACAGCTGTCCCTGATTGAGAACCATACCCGGCCAAAACAAAGAAATACAAAAACATAGAATGCCCACCCAAATCACACCCTGACCAACCCAAAATAGAGACATAAAAAGCTCTACGGTCAGGGTGTGACATTGCGTCCTAAATAGTAAGTAGTATGCTGAAATACAACATTTTATAGTATGTGAAATGTCAAAGATTGTGTATGTTTATGTTTAGATGCCAGGATGTCGTACTCATTTCGTCTTTTTATCTAGTGCGAATTCGCTACGTGCTACCGAGGAAGATAATCGTCTTTTCAGACCCACCTGTGTTTGACAACAGGCCTAGCTAATAATCAGCTGATAATCAGACAAGGGGATTGAATACCGAAATGAACCAATGGTGGTAAACAAACCAATTGCGCATAAGATGACACATTCTCAGTATGGGTGAGCCCACTATGTTGATATGTGTTACTTACTGAGTATATCTTTACTAAACAGTATGTTCTAAGTAGTATGATTAACACATAGTATGTCATTTCAGTAAGTAGTAGGCAAGACATATTTCAGACACAGCCATTAAGTCACTGTTTCAAATGTCTTAATCAGTTTTCCAGTCAACACCTGTTATTTCAAAGACAGGACGTGTGTTGTCTGTCTGTTTACATGCGTCAGTGTGTGTATTCTATCTGCTCTATCCATTTTCCCTGAACTTGATGTTATGAGTCACTCATTACAGGAAATAAGAAAATAAATCGAGATGGCCCCTTTTTACTTATCTGGGCTGATGATCCTAATTGAATTGGTCATGAAGTGCTCTCATTTACTGTACGTCAGTAAACGGCCATGGCTGACAAACACCTACTCCCGCCCACTCACTGGTGAGAGCACTCTGATTGGCCTGGGGTGGCCCTAGGGACTGTCAGTCAGGGACATCGAATAGGCAAGAAGCAACGAGACAATGTCAATGTTTATTTCTTACATTTCTTCTATGACGGCTTTATCTTTAGGAGGGCATCTACTCGACTATAGATCGGTAGATATATAGAAAGAAAGAAAGATAGAAAGAAAACAGTAGTAATAACCAAGAAAATAGAGATGTGAGGGAGGGGTGGGTGGGAGGAGATAGAGGAAGAGAGAGCAGCAATGAGACCGTAGTTACTGAGAGGATAGAGTGATCGTGAGAGGAAGGGAGGGGAAATGAGTGTGTAGAGAGGTAAAGGGATGGAGGGAGGGATGGAAGAAGAGGACATGGACAAAGGTATGGCGGTACTGATGGACAGCAGAAACGAAGGGAGGTTGAGTTAGGAGCAGAAGGAAGTGAGGGAGAAAGACAAAATTGAGAGAGGGAGGGATGGGGAGAGAGATGTGGAGAGAGGAAAGATGGAGGGAGAGATAGTGACTGCGTGCAGGGAGAGTGTGTCCCAGGAGTGGGTGACTGCCTGATAAAGCAATCAAAGGAGTGACTCATAATAGATTGAGATTCCTAGCTCCGTCATGGGCTGTGTGTGTGTGTGTGTGTGTGTGTGTGTGTGTGTGTGTGTGTGTGTGTGTGTGTGTGTGTGTGTGTGTGTGTGTGTGTGTGTGTGTGTGTGTGTGTGTGTGTGTGTGTGTGTGTGTGTGTGTGTGTGTGTGTGTGTGTGTGTGTGTGTGTGTGTGTGTGTGTGTGTGTGTGTGTGTGTGTGTGTGTGTGTGTGTGTGTGTGTGTGTGTGCGTATCATGCATGCTGATCTCAGGTCTCAGTTTGTGCACGTAAGCGCATGTGAATGCCGATGTGTTTGTTTACCGCAAGTGTCCATTCTAAATGTATGCTTGTGCGTGCGAGCTGGGCTGTTTGGAGACAACAGGTTATGTGCCAGTCAATAGATGAGTCATCCAATAAGATACCAAGACAGAAGAGCTACAGAAGCCATCAATAGGACTGCACGGCTTGATTTCTGATATCTCCGATATGCTGCCACATTCATACATTTTATCATATATGTCATATATTTCACTGTTTTGTCAACCGTCCCTGTAGCATAAACGTATGGTGTGGCATCTGTGTGGATGGATGAATAGGATGGTTTTAAAGATCATTCTAAACAGAGACAGTCTCCCACAACCACCCTGATCCCTTCACTTCCTCCAGTAACCAGAGGGAAACAGAGAAAGGGGGAGCTAAAGAGGAGAGAGAGAGAGAGAGAGGGTAGATGGGCGAGAGAGAGAGAATCATTGGGGAGGAAATGGAGCAGGGGAGAGAGAGAGAAACAGAAAGACAGGGTCCAAAAGAGAGTGCAAGAAGATAGAGAGACGGGATTGAGAGGGAGCTAGAGGAGAAGTGAAAAAGAAGGCGAGAGAGAGAGAGAGAAAGGAGAAAAGGAGAAAGGAGAAAAAAGAGCGAGAGAGAGAGTGGCGTTCCGCAGTGTCTGTGCATAATGCGGAAGCAGAGCAGCTCCAAAATGTTCCTAGTCTTTTTTTTGTCCTGTCTCCTGCTCTGAATCATCCCATCTGCCCTCAGGGAGGACTGCTGCTATAGCATGGCACTGCTGTACTCTTACTCCCCACTGATTAGCCAATTAACACTAGTTGGGCGCCCCACACATATACACACTCATTACAAGCATTAAAGGGACCACTGATTATTAGATAGAGGATTGGTAGAGGTGACAGAGGCTTAGCCTTGCACTATGACACATAATCATGACATATTATCATTTTATTTCAAGATTCAAACCTTAGCACGGTCTTCAGTGAACCACGTATATAAATCATTTAGTTCTGGGCTGAAATATTAGTCTGAACACTCTACATAACAAGGTTTTCTACCGTAAGCAGTCAAGAGAGCCAGGACAAAGCAGCATATTAATAATGAATTGCTAAAGGTCCATGTGGGACATGACTGTCTCCATTAGCGAAGATGGAGCTAGTGTCGCCCGACGGCCGTCTTAGGTTGACCTTTCTCCATTCTTTTCTTAATACTTGATTTTCAAGAGGCAATTTAGGTGAAGTACCTCATTCCTTAATTGTTAGAGTGCCTTTTTTTCCAGTTTCAGTATAGGTGTGCTACTTCCTGTATGTAAATTCTGTGCCAATGTCATGCGTATGTCAATGAGCTTATAAGCTCTATGAACACTGTATATATGCTTCAGGAATAGGGTTCAATAGTTCAACAATTGTCATGAAAACCTCTCTCTCTCCTTCTCTTCCAGCTTATATTACCTTAATGTATGCTTTAATGCTATATGTACTGTATACATGATTTAATTACAAATAACTAAAACTACTCTCTCCTCCTCCTCCTCCTCCTCCTCCTCCTCCTCCTCCTCCTCCTCCTCCTCCTCCTGTGTCGGCCATTCCAGCAAGACACTCGGACGTCGTCCTCCCTGCCCAAGCTGGACCTCCACGTAATTCCCGTGTGGAGGAAAGGGATCACAGGGAAAGGAGTGGTCATCACCGTGCTGGATGACGGTCTGGAGTGGAACCACACCGACATCTACCCCAACTACGTAAGTCCACATTTCCATGGCAACAGAAATGACTAAGGGAGACCGTTCCCATAGCAACATCGGTGACACTTACACAGCCATCCATGAAGCACTAATAAGCAGTAATAAATTGCAATATGATAGGTGGTGATGACGGTTGTAAGCGTGCATAGATTAAAGAATGGAATTATTATGGAATTATTATGGTCCTGGATTTTTTTGTGTTTGTGTTGACAGGAACTACAGTATAGGTGGCTTGGAGGCAAACAGTTCATTTTCTATGAGACACAAGGCATTGTGAGACAGCCGAGAGAGAGAGAGAGAGAGAGAGAGAGAGAGAGAGAGAGAGAGTGAAAGAGAGTGAGAGAGTGAGAGTGAGAGAGAGAGAGAGAGAGAGAGAGAGAGAGAGAGAGAGAGAGAGAGAGAGAGAGAGAGAGAGAGAGAGAGTGAGAGAGAGAGAGAGAGTGAGAGAGAGAGAGAGTGAGAGTGAGAGTGAGAGTGAGAGTGAGAGTGAGAGTGAGAGTGAGAGTGAGGAAGTATGACAACAAGGCTGACTATAATTAGCGCGACTGTGATTAATCAAAGGGACTTAATCAAGCGAGACGCTTATCCATCTTCACTCAAAGTCTCGAAGCAGACCTGTTTCAGTGATTCTGATGCAGTGTAGGTATAAAAGTGCAGCATGACCTCGGAGCCATACGAAACATACTATACACATTTTTTCTGCATCGCCAAGACTTATGATATGTACTAATCGTGTAGTTACTTTAGACCGAAACAAAAGTAGGGTGGTAGGTCCGGGGAGGATGGGTGGGGGCGTATACCTCGAACCAACTAGCAAAAGGTTGCATCGAGTCGCACAGGGGACAACTGTGGCATTTTAGGTAACCCGTTCCCTAAACCTTTTCGCGTTTCTTCGTTAATAAATAGAAGAATGTCTTCACATCACGCTGCGCCTTGGTCTCCTCCATTCACCGAACGTGACAGTAGCAATAAACCTTTCAGACGAAGACATATTGACAAATGTTCGACATTCCCCTTTCTCAAAAATAATGGCTTTGTTTCAGCCCTAAATCGTTTCCTACCTCGTCCTCTTGTCTGGTGTTCAACCATCCATGTAATTTACAGTCCCTCTCAGTGACAGGTCCCCGGTGCGGTCACCTAAGTGGGTTAAGTGGGTTGACAGATTGGGTTCTGGAGCGTATGGTGATTTTCCCTTCTCTCTCTTTCTTCTCCAGGATGCAGCAGCCAGCTACGATTTCAATGACAACGACCCTGACCCCTTCCCCAGATACGACTCCACCAATGAGAACAAGTAAAGTGTCTATTTATTTTAGGGATATGCCTGCTATCATGTTTTTGTTGTTGTGAGAAGTGTGTAGCATTTGTCACACACATTTGTCTCTTTTCAAATCCATTATTTTCATTATTTACATGCATTGGCATATTACTTATGTGGGCTATGTAGCATAGTAGCCAATACAAATGATCTTGACATCCAGTATTAATGGAAAGTACATGTTCCTCATTTTTCGGGTCCCATGCAGTCTGGTGACCACTATAAAACCCATGTAATCCTGTTCCTAGTTACAGCATCCTCACTGTCGATTACACAACTAGATAAGAAGGGGAGCAGCCAGCTATCCTGCTAGACACACACAGGTCACACTCGCTGGAAATGGGCATATCTGGCACACACAGATGGAGCTGTTGATGTAACAACAGTTATATATATATATATATATATATATATATATATATATATATATATATATATATATATATATATATATTTTTTTTTTTTTTTTTTGTTTGTTTGTTTTTTTTGATTTCTCGCAGATTCCCAAGGAATTTATATATTTACAATTTTTCTACATTTAACGTAAAATACAGTATTTATTGTACTACATACAGTGAGTATAGAAAGTCATCAACACTTTTGTTGCCTTACAGCCTGAAATGAAAACACATAAAATCAGACGTTTTTCGGCTTTATTTACACACAGTAACCCACAATATCCAAAACATAAAAACTCTGAAAATGAATTACAATGAAGACAGTAAAATACCATATTTGGATAAGTGAACACCCCCCTGGGTTAATACTTGGTGGAACCACCTTTTGCTTGAAATACAGCCATGGGTCTCTTTGAATATGTCTATACTAACTTTGCCCACCTAGACTGTGCAACATTTGCCTACTCTTCCTTGCAGAATTCTTCAAGCTCAGTCAAATTGCATGGTGACCGCTCAAGGACTGCACTCTTCAAGTCATTCCACAGAGTCTCGATGGGATTTAGGTTGGGGCTCTGACTAAGCCACTCAAGGACATTCACCTTCTTGTCCTTCAGCCACTGTATGGTTGCTTTGGAGGTGTGCTTTGGGTCATTGTCACGTTGAAACGTGAACCATCTTCCCATTGTCAACTTCCTGGCAGAGGGCTGCAGGCTCTCCTCAAGAATTTGTCTGAATTTTGCACTATCCATTTTCTCTTCTATCCTGACAAGTGCTCCAGTCCTTGCTGAAGAGTTCTTGGAATTTGTGATTTTTGGAAAAGCTCAAACAAGACTTGATGTGGCTTTTTTTGAGGAGTCTTTTTTTTCTTGCCACCCTCCCATAGAGGCCAGATGTGTGGAGCGCATGTGATATTGGGGTCACATGCACACATTGACCAGTCTTTGCCATAAAGGCCTGAAGCTCCTTCAAAGTGGCCATTGGCTTCTTTGGTAGCCTCTCTGATCAGTCTCCTCCTTGCCCGGCCATCCAGTTTGGAGGGACAGTCTGATCTATGCAGGGTCTGGGTGGTGCCATACTCCCTTCTACTTCTTAATAATGGTATTAACTGTGCTCCGAGGGATAGACAAAGCGTTTGAAATCTTTTAATATCCATCCCCTGACTTGTGCCTTTCCACAACTTTATCTCGTACATCTTTTGGCCCAGATTGGATTATTTGCTTTGAATTGCACTACTAAGCAGTAGAGTCCTCTGTGAACAACTGCTTTTAATCTGACCTAATACACATCAGTACAATTGATCACAGATGGATGCCAATTAGCTTGATTTGTGATCTGGAAGGTGGTCGGTTATGCCTCAGAAAGTTTGCAATTGCAATTGTAAGGAGGGGTATTCACTTATCCAAATAGGTTATTTTACAGTTTTTTCAAATTTGATAAGTTTTCATTTCAGGCTGTAAGGCAACAAAAGGTGAACATTTTGAAAGGGGGGTGGTGATTTTCTATACCCACTGGACATGCCCATAAGATTGTAGCCTTGGAGCCATATATGTTGTACTGTAGGTTAGTGTTTGAGTCAGTAAAATTAGTGCCAGAATGACATTCAGACTGGAAAGATTTAGTTGGCATTAGCTTGTGGTAGATCCCATAGATGTAGAATTACAGAATTACAGATAGTAGAATTATATTAGTTATATGTCTATGCGTACAGTGGCTTGCGAAAGTAATCACCCCCTTGGCATTTTTCCTATTTTGTTGCCTTACAACATGGAATTAAAACAGATTTTTTGGGGGGTTGTATGATTTGATTAACACAACATGCCTACCACTTTGAAGATGCAAAATGTTTTTTCTTGTGAAACAAACAAGAAATAAGACAAAAATATGGAAAGCTTGAGCGTGGTTAACTATTCACCCCTCCAAAGTTAATACTTTGTAGGGCCACCATTTGCAGAAATTATAGCTGCAAGTCTCTTGGGGTATGTCTCTCTAAGATTGGCACATCTAGCCACTGGAATATTTGCCCATTCTTCAAGGCAAAACTGCTCTTTCAAGTTGGATGGGTTCCGCTGGTGTACAGCAATCTTTAAGTCATACCACAAATTCTCAATTGGATTGAGGTCTGGGCTTTGACTAGGCCATTCCAAGACATTTAAATGTTTCCCCTTAAACCACTCAAGTGTTGCTTTAGTAGTATTCTTAGGGTCATTGTCCTGCTGGAAGGTGAACCTCTGTCCCAGTCTCAAATCTCTGGAAGACTGAAACAGGTTTCCCTCAAGAATTTCCCTGTATTTAGTGCCATCCATCATTCCTTCAATTCTGACCAGTTTCCCAGTCCCTGCCAATGAAAAACATCCCCACAGCATGATGCTGCCACCACCATGCTTCACTGTGGGGATGGGTTCTCGGGGTGATGAAAGGTGTTGGGTTTGCAACAGACATAGCATTTTCCTTAATGGCCAAAAAGCCCAATTGTAGTTTCATCTGACCAGAGTACCTTCTTCCATATGTTTGGGGAGTCTCCCACATGCCTTTTGGGGAACATCAAAAGTGTTTGCATATTTTCTTCTTTAAGCAATGTATTTTTTCTGGCCACTCTTCCATAAAGCCCAGGCTCTGTGGAGTGTATGGCTTAAAGTGGTCATATGGACAGATACTCCAATTTTCGCTTTGCAGCTCCTTCGGGGTTATCTTTGGTCTCTTTGTTGCCTCTCTGATTAATGCCCTCCTTGCCTAGTCTGTGAGTTTTGGTGGGCGGCGCTCTCTTGGCAGGTTTGTTGTGGTGCCATAGTCTTTCCATTTTTTTATAATGGATTTAATGGTGCTCCGTGGGATGTTCAAAGTTTCTGATATTTTTTTATAACCCAACCCTGATCTACTCCACAATTTTGTCATGGTGTCGCTTGCTTGGTGGTGCCCCTTGCTTAGTGGTGTTGCAGACTCTGAGGCCTTTCAGAACTGGTATATATATATATATGTACTGTATATATATATACTGAGATCATGTGGCAGATCATGTGACACTTAGATTGCACACAGGTGGACTTTATTTAATTAATTGTGACTTCTGAAGGTAATTGGTTGCACCAGATCTTATTTAGGGGCTTCATAGCAAAGGGGGTGAATACATATGCACGCACCAGTTATTTTTTTCACTTCACTTCACCAATTTGGACTATTTTGTGTGTGTCCATTTTATAAAATCCAAATAAAAATCCATTTAAATTACAGGTTGTAATGCAACAAAATAGGAAAAATGCCAAGGGGGATGGATACTTTTGCAAGGCACTGTATAGCCAACCATAGCAACTCAAAGCAGTCCATGTGACCTCTGACAAAATGCCACATCGTCGGAATCTCTCTTTCTCTCTCTCTCCTCTCTCTTTCTCTCTCTCTCTCCTCTCTCTCTCTCTCTCTCTCTCTCTCTCTCTCTCTCTCTCTCTCTCTCTCTCTCTCTCTCTCTCTCTCTCTCTCTCTCTCTCTCTCCTCTCTCTCTCTCTCTCTCTCTCTCTCTCTCTCTCTCTCTCTCTCTCTCTCTCTCTCTCTCTCTCTCTCTCTCTCTCTCTCTCCTCTCTCTCTCTCTCCTCTCGCTCTCTCTCTTTCTTTCTTTCTGGGCCTTTGTCTCACAGACAATACCTGTACATGATGACTCACTCTAAGCCAGCTGTGAGGGTTACACAAACACACACTCAGCCCCACTTCCCACCCCTGTTAGTGCACTCTTTTGTTGTCAATGTACTCTGATCACACACTGTATAATTTAGACTCCAGCAGTAGGCTGTTTATTGTCTCCTATAGGCATGCCCAAATGACATGAAACCAAAGGGCCTTCCATTTTTGGTTGACAAGATTCTCCCTCAATATCAATATTTTCTATGGCAAGCACATAATTAAATGAAGAATCTTACACGACCACATTGAAACAAATTGAGGGACACTGGCACTCTTTCAAGAGGTTTTATGATGGATCCAATCTGTTTTTTAGATTTTTACGTTTACTGTAAGCAATACTGACATATACTATAAACCCGTTTGTAAAGGTTCCAGATCAGACTTGTTTATTCTGAATTCACTGCTACATGTATATGCAATTAGAACTCAGAATATTAGTAAATGAGAATTGTGTCAGTTAGTGGGCCAGTTTGTAAAGAAAAAAGCAGTTATGTATAGTTGTAAGTGTGTGTTCTGTTTCTGTATGTACTCAGGCATGGAACCAGGTGTGCCGGTGAGATCGCCATGCAGGCAGATAACAATAAATGTGGAGTTGGGGTGGCGTACAACTCCAAGGTTGGAGGTAAGAGATGTAGCTAGCAACGTGCTTTCTTTTTCTATTTCTGTGTTTGAGGGCTGCAAAATTCCCTTTTCACTTAAATGTGCCTAGATTAATTGCTTGAATTTGACTCTGGAGACTCCTTCCCACTCTTGCGCGTGTCACTCGTTTGTTCATGTTAATGTAACTACCGTTGTAATGACGTGTCAAACACTCCAACAATGGCTGAAATGGGCTCAATGGAAAAACATTGGCTTTCCGTTGCACCTATAAGAATGTTAATGCTTCGTCAGGATTTCACACGCCGTCTCAACACTTACATCACAACAAAGAGAAGAAAGAGAACTTTATTTTGGTGTGTGATTTGTTTTTTGTACAATTGATAAAAATGCATGATTTAATGTCGTTGAAATGATTATAAATGAGATGTGCCGAAGTGAAAGCAACTTTCCAAAAAGAACACTCAGATTATAGTGATATTATGTCTAATCTCACAAAAAAAGGTATAGTACAGTATGTACAGATGGGTGTTATCTAGAGCCAAGCGTTTAGATTTTAAATCGTGTGGCTATCCTTCTCTTATGCAAGAGAACATGACAACGACAGTAGTGAATTAATCATTAATGAGGAAGTGAGGACAGCACAGGTGAGCACAGGTAGGCCTAGACAGAGCCTGTTTTTGGTGGTTGCAGGCAACTTGCAGCCCTTTATATTAATTTATTAATGTATGCAAATACACCGAGTGTATATATGCAAATGAGGCAGATATAATTTTCTTTATTTTATCCCAAAGTATGACAAAGATACCTGATATACTAAGAAAGATAATATATATGACTGCATAATAATATTTTTGTGGGACATTTTACAATCAATTGAATACCTGAACTCCCACCAAAATGCCTCAATTTATTTATTACAGAACAATCTTTTATGTACTATAATTCAGTCAATATCTGAGCGATTTGTGTGTGTGTGTGTGTGTGTGTGTGTGTGTGTGTGTGTGTGTGTGTGTGTGTGTGTGTGTGTGTGTGTGTGTGTGTGTGTGTGTGTGTGTGTGTGTGTGTGTGTGTGTGTGTGTGTGTGTGTGTGTGTGTGTGTGTGTGTGTGCCTGATTATCAAACGTGTCCCGGAGGTCGAGGGGCACCCAAATAGCATATGTGTAGAATTGCATGAAATATGCTTTAAAACTGCTACAATTTATCTCTGCCCCATGGTAAAAAGTGTAGAATTGCAGGAAATTTGTTTTAAAACTGCGACACTGTGAAACTACACATTTTTCTTTCTGTATATATAAAAAATGGGGGGGGGGAGGCCCCTCAGAGGTTGGTGCTCCAGGGCTCCAAATGCTGTAGTCCGGCCCTGTGCGTGCTGGTTTGTGGGACCCAGACAACAGCTGGAAGATGTCCTGGTGGTGGCCTACTTTTTTGAGCGGATGATTACGCAATACCACTTAACCAAATGACTGAGCAACAATTGGGCATCTGTTCCTCAGGGGGCTAAAACATAGCCACAGAGGAGGCAGCTCATATATAATATTAAAATGAGAAAATCTATTTGGGGGCACAAGACCACTCTACTTTCGAAGTATGACTTAAAACACTTCAACTACAGTTAAAAACAACTAGTTGCTGACGATTTTCATCATGTTGACCCTGCAGGGATCCGCATGTTGGACGGTATCGTGACGGACGCCATCGAGGCCAGTTCTATTGGCTTCAACCCAGACCATGTGGACATCTACAGTGCCAGCTGGGGACCCAACGACGATGGCAAGACGGTCGAGGGCCCCGGTCGCCTGGCGTCAAAAGCCTTTGAGTACGGCATCCAGAAGGTAACATAACACAGTCCTCTCTTTTTTACCCCCTCAAAAAACAGATTCATTGTAAAAATGTACTCAAATTATTATTTACCCACAAAGCAGTCAAAACAAACTGAAATCCAAACAAATGGCCCATCTAAATACATTGAAATTGGATTAAAAGGGAAGATAGAAAAGGGACCTAGGCTAAAGGCTACTAAAAACAAACTTAACACTTAACTCCTCACCTGTCTCCTTCCCATCAGGGCCGCGGCGGGAAGGGCTCCATCTTTGTGTGGGCATCGGGGAACGGGGGCCGTCAGGGGGACAACTGTGACTGTGACGGCTACACGGACAGCATCTACACCATCTCCATCAGCAGTGCCTCCCAGCAGGGCCTGTCTCCCTGGTACGCTGAGAAGTGCTCCTCCACCCTGGCCACCGCTTACAGCAGTGGAGACTACACCGACCAGAGAATAGTGAGTTCAAGTGAACTCCACACCACACCACTGGAGATTGGTATTGTGCTATATTTTGTTATGGTACATTGTGTTTTTAACTTGACTTTTCTTTACTGTACCTGTGGTTTCTTTGTTTACTTCTGTGTCCCTGCAGACCAGTGCTGATTTGCATAACGAATGCACCGAGACGCACACGGGAACCTCCGCCTCCGCCCCACTGGCTGCTGGGATATTTGCCCTGTCGCTGGAACAGAAGTGAGGCAACAATCTTGACTTAAACAATGTCAATGGAATATGTGTTTAGGACTCCCTGTCATAATGGAATATGTGTTTAGGACTCCCTGTCATAATGGAATATGTGTTTAGGACTCCCTGTCATAATGGAATATGTGTTTAGGACTCCCTGTCATAATGGACTCATAATGAATATGTGTTTAGGACTCCCTGTCATAATGGAATATGTGTTTAGGACTCCCTGTCATAATGGAATATGTGTTTAGGACTCCCTGTCATAATGAAATATGTGTTTAGGACTCCCTGTCATAATGAAATATGTGTTTAGGACTCCCTGTCATAATGAAATATGTGTTTAGGACTCCCTGTCATAATGAAATATGTGTTTAGGACTCCCTGTCATAATGGAATATGTGTTTAGGACTCCCTGTCATAATGAAATATGTGTTTAGGACTCCCTGTCATAATGAAATATGTGTTTAGGACTCCCTGTCATAATGGAATATGTGTTTAGGACTCCCTGTCATAATGGAATATGTATGTTTTAGGACTCCCTGTCATAATGGAATATGTGTTTAGGACTCCCTGTCATAATGAAATATGTGTTTAGGACTCCCTGTCATAATGAAATATGTGTTTAGGACTCCCTGTCATAATGGAATATGTGTTTAGGACTCCCTGTCATAATGAAATATGTGTTTAGGACTCCCTGTCATAATGGAATATGTGTTTAGGACTCCCTGTCATAATGAAATATGTGTTTAGGACTCCCTGTCATAATGAAATATGTGTTTAGGACTCCCTGTCATAATGGAATATGTGTTTAGGACTCCCTGTCATAATGAAATATGTGTTTAGGACTCCCTGTCATAATGAAATATGTGTTTAGGACTCCCTGTCATAATGAAATATGTGTTTAGGACTCCCTGTCATAATGAAATATGTGTTTAGGACTCCCTGTCATAATGGAATATGTGTTTAGGACTCCCTGTCATAATGAAATATGTGTTTAGGACTCCCATGTCATAATGAAATATGTGTTTAGGACTCCCTGTCATAATGAAATATGTGTTTAGGACTCCCTGTCATAATGAAATATGTGTGCAGGACTTCCTATCTGATTTCCTATTTGTCCATCCCCACTAACCCCTCCCCCAGCCCTGAGCTAACATGGAGGGATCTGCAGCACTTGGTGGTGTGGACGTCTGAGTTCGACCCGCTGGCCAACAATCCCGGCTGGAAGAGGAACGGGGCAGGCCTGATGGTCAACAGTCGTTTTGGATTTGGCCTGCTCAACGCTAAGGCCCTGGTGGACCTGGCCGACCCGGCCACCTGGAAACACGTCCCCGAGAAGAAGCAGTGCATCGTCAGGGACGACTCCTTCCAGCCCAGGTACAAATACACTGCACTAGTCTAGTAGATCAGAAACATCTAATCCTCCTGACATAACATACATGTTGTATTGTTCACTTCAGACTAATTCTGGTGGGCAAGCAAACTTATAGTGTACCAGTAATTCCTTTGTGGACAGAGTCCCGTGTCCTAAGATGTCCCTGTGTTTTGGCTCTTCTATTGACGCAGATCAAGAGCTCTTTGATAAGACACTATCTCTACTTTTGACTAGTTTCCCATATGGAACAATATGTCAACAGTAAAATGAAAGCTAGAGGTTTGTGTTTGCTCAAGTGTGTTTTTGTGTATTTCATGTTTATGTGTATGTGCGTACGTGCACATGGTCCGTATCGGTAGGAAAGCTGGGATTCCGGCTTAGATTTCTGTAACGGAGGGCTCAAAAAATCTTTGGAGCAATCTTTCATTTGTTAAATCACTTTAGGTTTTTAGGCTTTAGGATAAGCTAAGGCTAGCTGGTAATATTGCTATGTCAACATTTATCTCCAGACTAAATCTGTTCCCGGAGTAAGGGATTTTTTTTTATCTGAGCAGATGTTTTGTTTTCCTTCCTTTTGGATGAACTGCCTCAGGACATGTAGTGCACTAACTACAATAGGTTAGCCACCAAGGCTAGGCTACATCATCTAAATTACCTTCATCTTAAAGGATAGGTTTGGTATTTTAGAGCTTATACGGTTATACGGTTCCTTACCCTGGCATTCGTTTACTGGGCAGGAGAGATTGTATTTCATGGTTAGGATTTTCTTTATGCAGCCACTACTAGCCTCTGCTAACCCCAAAACAATCTATGGGAGAGATGAGGACATCTGCACAATGTTAAACATTTATACGCCAAATCAACTGAAATCACCTCAATGATTTGGTCACCTTTACATCACTTAAAGGTCCAATGCAGCCCTTTTTATCTCAAATATCAAATCCTTTCTGGGTAACAATTAAGTACCTTACTGTGATTGTTTTCAATTAAAAAGTTCAAAAATAAACAAAAATAGCTTCTTAGCAAAGAGAAATTTATCAAGCAAGAATTTTGCTAGGACAGTGGGGAGGGGGAAACTGCAAAGTAGCTGTTATTGTCAAGGAGGTTTGGAACTCTCTTTCTTATTGGTCTATTAACTAATTTATCACCTGGTGATGTCACCAGGCAGGCCAAAACTCCATCCCACCAAAGGGCAATATCATAACTTTCACAATTTCACAGTATTATTCCAACCTCAGTGTGGAAATATATATAAAGCATAGGAAATAATGTCTTTTAATGCACTGGGACTTTAAATGAATAATCTGTAACTATCTTTTGGTATTTGTTTCATTGGCCCACTGTTGATACGGTCCCAAAATGTTTTGCATGTCAGCAATCAAGTTATCAATAAATAGGACTTTAAATAAATGAAATCTAACTTGCCATATCATGTCACGGTGATGCGCTTTGCGTTTTAACATGTTAAAATATGTTTTTTGAAAGTACTAAATAATCTACAAAAATGACATGAAACGGTTTCCCAATCTGGCCCATTGATTTGTGGTTAGTGAATAAAAAGTTAGTAATGGCTGTTTAAAGAATTCCCTGGCCCGTAGACTACTGTCAGTATGAGGGACCATATAACTGTCAATTCTAAAATACCAAATGCATCCTTTACGTTTGCTATCATCTCTAGCTAATAACTCAATTATTGATGATGTCCCTATGCCAGGCAGCTTGGGTTAGGCGACTCAGTGGCATTGACACCCAGCTTCCCCTTTACCTAGGCCATCATGATCATGCCATCTCAGCATCTCAGGAGGATTTAAGACTCCACTTGTGTCATTGCTCACTGGTCTGCAGCCCCCTTCCTCCAGTCCTGTATGCCAGCTTGTTGTGTTTGACTGTAATTTGTTAATATATAAATAATGACATGTTATGTTATATGTTAAGCTAAAGGTTTGGTATGTTGTGCTGTGTTGCAACCACAGTACTGATTTCTCTGTGCTGTGTCTTTCTGCCAGGGCATTGAAAGCAGCAGGGGAGATCACCATTGAGATCCCCACCAAGGCCTGTGCCGGCCAGAACAACGCTGTCCTCTCACTGGAGCATGTGCAAGTGGAGACCAGCATCGAGTACACCAGGCGAGGAGACCTACACATCACACTCACTTCCCCATCAGGTTCGTTAGACACACGTACATGCACGCGTGCACACACAAAATCTATATGTATACAGTAGCAGTCAAAAGTTTGGACACACCTGTTCATTCAAGGGTTTTTCTTTATTTTTTAAACTTTTTTCTACATTGTAGAAAACTAATGAAGATATCAAAACTATGAAATAACACATTTGCAACCATGTAGTAACCAAAAAAGTGTTATTCAAATCCAAATATATTTTATATTTGAGTTTCTTCACAGTAGCCACCCTTTGCCTTGATGACAGCTTTGCACACTCTTGGCATTCTCTCAAACAGCTTCACCTGGAATTATTTTCTAACAGTCTTGTCGGAAGTTTACATACACTTCATGAAGTCATGAAAACTCGTTTTTCAACCACCTCCACAAATTTCTTGTTAACAAACAATAGTTTTGGGAAGTTGGTTAGGACATCTACTTTGTGCATGACACAAGTAATTTTTCCAACAATTGTTTACAGACAGATTATTTCACTTACAATTCACTGTATCACAATTCCAGTGGTTCAGAGGTTTGAATACATTAAGTTGACTGTGCCTTTAAACAGCTTGGAAAATTCCTTAAAATTATGTCATTGCTTTAGAAGCTTCTGATTGGCTAATTGACATCATTTGAGTCAATTGGAGGTGTACCTGTGGATGTATTTCAAGGCCTACCTTCAAACTCAGTGCCTCTTTGCTTGACATCATGGGAAAATCAAAAGAAATCAGCCAAGACCTCAGAAAAAAATGTGTAGACCTCCACGAGCCTGGTTCAGCCTTGGGATCAATTTCCAAACACCTGATGGTACCATGTTAATCTGTACAAACAATAGTACGCAAGTATAAACACCATGGGACCACACAGCTGTCCTACTGCTCAGAAAGGAGACACGTTCTGTCTCCTAGAGGTGAACGTACTTTGGTGCAAAAAGTGCAAATCAATCCCAGAACAACAGCAAAGGACCTTGTGAAAATGCTGGAGGAAACAGGTACAAAAGTATCTATATCCACAGTAAAACAAGTCCTATATCGACATAACCTGATAGGCCACTCAGCAAGGAAGAAGCCATAAAAAAGGCAGACTACGGTTTGCAACTGCACATGGGGACAAAGATCTTACTTTTTGGATAAATGTCCTCTGGTCTGATGAAATAAAAATAGAACTGTTTGGCCATAATGACCATCGTTATGTTTGGAGGAAAAAGGGGGAGGCTTGCAAGCCAAAGAACACCATCCCAACTGTGAAGAACTGGGGTGGCAGCATCATGTTGTGGGGGTGCTTTGATGCAGGAGGGACTGGTGCACTTCACAAAGACAAATCTGCCTGATACCAGCCTTGCTGAGCACGCCCAGATCATTACCGATCCTCCACCAAATTTCACGTGGGTGTGAGACATGGAGAGGCCTACAAGCCACAGAGTCTCACACCCCAAATCCTTATTAATCTGAAACACAATACCCCATAATGACAAAGCGAAAACAGGTTTATAGACATTTTTGCAAATGTATAAAAAAAATATTTAAAAAATACCTTATTTTCACAAGTATTCATACCCTTTGCTATGAGACTCAAAATTGAGCTCAGGTGCATCCTGTTTCCATTGAACATCCTTGAGATGTTTCTACAACTTGATTTACCACCTGTGGTAAATTCAATTGATTGAACATGATTTTGAAAGGCACACACCTGTCTATATAAGGTTCCACACTTGACGGTGCATGTCAGACCAAAAACCAAGCCATGAGTTTGAAGAAATTGGTCCGAGACACCGAGACAGGATTATGTCTAGGCACAGATCTGGGAAGGGTACCAAAACAATTCTGCAGCATTGAAGGTCCCCAAGAAAACAGTCACCGCATCCATTATTAAATGGAAGAAGTTTGGAACCACTAAGACTTTTACTAGAGCTGGCCGCCCGGCCAAACTGAGCAATCGGGGGAGAAGGGCCTTGGTCAGGGAGGTGACCAAGAACCCGATGGTCACTCTGACAGAGCTCCAGAGTTCCTCTGTGGATATGGTTGTTCCATCTCTGCCTCAATCCACCAAACACGCTTTTATGGTAGAGTATCCAGATGGAAGCCACTCCTCAGTAAAAGACACATGACAGCCAGCTTGGAGTTTGCCAAAAGGCACCTAAAGGACTCCAGATTCTCTGGTCTGATGAAACCAAGATTGAACTCTCTGGCCTGAATGCTAAGCGTCACGTCTGGAGGAACCTTGGCACAATCCCTACGGTGAAGCATGGTGGTAACAGCATCATGTTGTGTGGATGTATTTCAGCGTTAGGGATTGAGAGACTAGTCAGGATTGAGAGAAAGATGAAGGGGGCAAAGTACAGAGAGATCCTTGAGGAAAACCTGCTCCAGAGCGCTCAGGACATGAGACTGGGGCGAAGGTTCACCTTGCAACAGGACAACAGGATTAACTTCCGGTACCGACAGAGATGGCCGCCTCGCTTCGCGTTCCTAGGAAACTATGCAGTATTTTGTTTTTTTTACGTGTTATTTCTTACATTGGTACACAAGGTAATCTTAGGTTTTATTACATACAGTCGGGAGGAACAACTGGATATAAGAGCAACGTCAACGTACCATCATTACGACCAGAAATACAACTTTCCCGAAGCGGATCCTGTGTTTTGCCCACCACCCAGGACAATGGATCGGATCCCAGCCGGTGAACCAAAACAACGATGCCGTAAAAGGGGCAGACGAAGCGGTCTTCTGGTCAGGTTCCGGAGACGGGTACATCGCACAACGCTCCCGAGCATACTACTCGCCAATGTCCAGTCTCTTGACAACAAGGTTAATGAAATCCGAGCAAGGGTAGCATTCCAGAGAGACATAAGAGACTGTAACGTTCTTTGCTTCACGGAAACATGGCTCACTCAAGACACGCTATCGGAGTCGGTACAGCCAGCTGGTTTCTTCACTTATCGTGCCGACAGACACAAGCATCTTTCTGGTAAGAACAGGGGGGGTGTGTATGCCTTATGATTAACGAGACGTGGTGTGATCATAACAACATACAGGAACTCAAGTCCTTCTGTTCACCTGACTTAGAATTGCTCACAATCAAATGTTGACCGCATTATCTACCAAGAGAATTCTCTTCAATTATAATCACAGCCGCATATATTCCCCCCAAGCAGACACATCGATGGCCCTGAACTGACTTTATTTGACTCTATGTAAACTGGAAACCACATATCCTGAGGCTGCATTCATTGTAGCTGGGGATTTTAACAAGGCTAATCTGAAAACAAGACTCCCTAAATTCTATCAGCATATCGATTGTGCTACCAGGGCTGGTAAAACCATGGATCATTGTTATTCTAACTACCGCGACGCATATAAGGCCCTCCTGCGCCCTCCTTTCGGAATGCTGACCACGACTCCATTTGGTTGCTTCCAGCCTATAGATAGTGACTAAAACAGGAAGCTCCCGCGCTCAGGTCTGTTCAACGCTGGCCCGACCAATCTGATTCCACGCTCAAGATTTCTTTGATCACGTGGACTGGGATATGTTCCGCATTGCGTCAAACAACAACATTGATGAATAAGCTGATTCGGTGAGTGAGTTTATTAGCAAATGCATCGGTGATGTCGTACCCACAGCAACTATTAAAACCTACCCAAACCAGACACCGTGGATTGATGGCAGCATTCGCACGAAACTGAAAGCGCGAACCACTGCTTTTAACCAGAGCAAGGTGACTGGAAACATGACCGAATACAAACAGTGTAGCTATTCCCTCCGTAGGGCAATCAAACAAACTAAGCGTCAGTATAGAGACAAAGTAGAGTCGCAATTCAACGGCTCAGACACACGAGAAAGGTGGCAGGGTCTACAGTCAATCACGGATTACAAAAAGAAAGCCAGCCCCGTCGCGGACCAGGATGTCTTGCTCCCAGACAGACTAAACAACTTCTTTTCTTGCTTTGAGAACAATACAGTGCCACTGACACGGCCCGCTACCAAAACCTGCGGACTCTCCTTCACTGCAGCCGATGTGAGTAAAACATTTAAATGTGTTAACCCTGGCAAGGCTGCAGGCCCAGACGGCATCCCCAGCCGCGCCCTCAGAGCATGCGCAGGCTGATGTGTTTACGGACATATTCAATCAATCCTTATCCCAGTCTGCTGTTCCCACATGCTTCAAGAGGGCCACCATTGTTCCTGTTCCCAAGAAAGCTAAGGTAACTGAGCTAAACGACTACCGCCCCGTAGCACTCACTTCAGTCATCATGAAATTTCTTTGAGGGACTAGTCAAGGACCACATCACCTCCTACCTGACACCATAGACCCACTCCAATTTGCTTACCGACCCAACAGGTCCACAGACGACGCAATCGTAACCACACTGCACACTGCCCTAATCCATCTGGACAAGAGGAATACCTATGTGACAATGCTGTTCATCAACCTCAGCTCAGTATTTAACACCATAGTACCCTCCAAACTCGTCATCAAGCTCGAGACCCTGGGTCTCAACCCCGCCCTGTGCAACTGAGTCCTGGACTTCCTGATGGTGAGGGTAGGTGGTGAGGGTAGGTAACAACATCTCCACCCCGCTGATCCTCAACACTGGGGCCCCACAAGGGTGCATTATGAGCCCTCTCCTGTACTCCCTGTTCACCCACAACTGCATGGCGATGGACGCCTCCAACTCAATCATCAAGTTTGCAGACTACACTACAGTGGTAGGCTTGATTACCAACAACAACGAGACGGCCTACAGGGAGGGGTGAGGGCCCTCGGAGTGTGGTGTCAGGAAAATAACCTCACACTCAACATCAACAAAACAAAAGGAGATGATCGTGGACTTCAGGAAACAGCAGAGGGAGCACCCCCCTATCCACATCGACGGGACAGTAGTGGAGAGGGTAGTAAGTTTTAAGTTCCTCGGTGTACACATCACGGACAAACTGAATTGGTCCACACAGACAGCGTGGTGAAGGAACCTCAGGAGGCTGAATAAATTCAGCTTGTCACCAAAAGCACTCACAAACTTTTACAGATGCACAATCAAGAGCATCCTGTCGGGCTGTATCACCGCCTGGTACGGCAACTGCTCCGCCCACAACCATAAGGCTCTCCAGAGGGCCATGAGGTCTGCACAACGCATCACCGGGGGCAAACTACCTGCCCTCCAGAACACCTACACCACCCGATGTCACAGGAAGGCCATAAAGATCATCAAGGACAACAACCACCCGAGCCACTGCCTGTTCACCCCACTATCATCCAGAAGGCGAGGTCAGTACAGGTGCATCAAAGCAGGGACCGAGAAAGTGAAAAACAGCTTCTACTAACATTAAGTGGCTGCTGCCAACATCCTGACTCAACTCCAGCTAGGAAAATTGATGTAAAAAAATGTATCAGTAGCCACTTTAAACAATGCCACTTAATATAATGTTTACATACCCTACATTAGTCATCTCATATGTATATACTGTACTCTATACCATCTACTGCATCTTGCCATCTTTATGTAATACATGTATTACTAGCCATTTTAAACAATGCCACTTTTATGTTTACATACCCTGTATTACTCATCTCATACGTATATACTGTACTCGATACCATCTACTGCATCTTGCCTATGCCGTTCTGTACCATCACTCATTCATATATCTTTATGTACATATTCTTCATCCCTTTACACTTGTGTGTATAAGGTAGACTCACATTAACATATGCTAACCATGTGTATGTGACAAATAAAATGTGATTTGATTTGATTTGACAACGACCCTAAGCAAACTGCTAAGACAACACAGGAGTGGCTTCGAGACAAGTCTCTGAATTTCCTTGAGTGGCCCAGCCAGAGCCTGGAGTTGAACCCAATCGAACATCTCTGGAGAGACCTGAAAATAGCGATGCTCCCCATCCAACCTGACAGAGGTTGAAAGGATCTGCAGAGAATAATGGGATAAACTCCCCAAAATATAGGTGTGACAGCTTGTAGCATCATACCCAAGAAGACTTGAGGCTGTAATTGTTGCCAAAATGTGCTTCAACAAAGTATTGAGTAAAGGGTCTGAATACTTATGTAAATGTGAGCTATTTTATTTTAATTTTTAATACATTTGCAAAAATAAAAAATAAAACATGTTTTTGCTTTGTCCTTATGGGGTATTGTGTGTAGATTGATGAGGGGAAAAAAACAATTTAATCAATTTTCGAAAAAGGCTGTATTGTAACAAAATGTGGAAAATTCAAGGGGTCTGAATGCCCTGTATACATCTGAAAACTGGAGTTAAACAACTCTATATTGTACATTATTTTCTCCCATTAGACACCAGCACAGTCCTGCTGGCGGAGAGAGAGAGGGACACGTCATCTAACGGCTTTAGGAACTGGGACTTCATGTCAGTTCACACATGGGGAGAGGACCCCACTGGCACCTGGACCCTTAAGATCACTGACACAGTGAGTCCCAGGGCTGGAGAACACTTTGGCTGTTTCACAAGTTTCATATATTTTAAGGGATATTTCCAATCCAGTATTTTCCAACAAATTTCGAACCACATAGAAAATGTAGCTGGTAATTGCATCAATATGTTGTCTAAACAGGGTGATTTTTACACTCTTTTTCAATTTCCCTCTGTCAGTCGGGGCGAATGGAGAACGAAGGTCAGATCCTAAGCTGGAAGCTTATTCTCCACGGCACGTCAGAAAAGCCTGAGCACATGAAGAAACCCAGAGTGTACGTCCCCTACAACGCTGTCCAGAATGACCGTAGAGGAGTGGAGCACATGGATGACATGATAGAGGTGAGCTTGATAATTAAAGTGGCAATTCACTTCTTTTTAACCTCCTATTCATTATCTCCAGAAGCATAGCAGTTTCTACATACAGCAGCATACCACCCTGCAGCCCACTGCTGGCTTGCTCCTGAAGCTAAGCAGGGTTGGTCCTGGTCGGTCCCTGGATGGGAGACCAGGTGCTGCTGGAAGTGGTGTTGGAGGGCCAGTAGGGGGCACCCTTTTCTCTGGTCCCCAAAAATATCCAAATGCCCCAGGGCAGTGATTGGGGACATTACCCTGTGTATGTTGCCATCTTTCGGATGGGATGTGAAACGGGTGCCCTGACTCTCTGTGGTCACTAAAGATCCCATGCCACTTATTTGTAAGAGTAGGAGTGTTTACCCCAGCGTCCTGGCTACATTTCCAATCTGGTCTTCATACTGTACCATCATGGCCACCTAATCATCTCCAGCTTACAATTGGCTCATTCATCCCCTCCTTTCCCCTGTAACGATTTCCCAGGTTGTTGCTGTAAATGAGAATGTGTTCTCAATCAACTTACCTGGTAAAATAAGGGATAAATACAGTATGTGATGTATGCATGTCTGTTGACTGACCAGAAATTGAATTATGTGTGGCTTACTGACCTTATCCACTGAAAAAGTGCAGAACTGAGGAGTTAAATCAACTCCTAGGTAGAAGCTACCTCTAAACCATTTTCTGAAGTTCTGTTTGTCCTTCTCTCTGTCATATAGGAGCTGCCCACCCAGGCTGAGGTTCACCCACCACAGAAGACCCAGCCCCCTCCTCCTGCCACCCCTGAGAGGAAGGAGACAAGACCCTCCTCCTTCCCCCCCTCCCTGGCCCTTCTGCGTCTCCTCCAGACGGCCTTCAACAGACAGACCCCAGCCGCCCTGTCCCAGTCCCCAGCCAAGGCCTCTAGCTGGGGAGAGCAGCACACGGGCAGGGCCCCCTCCCTTCCATGGAGAGCAGGCCCTCATGTCGCTCCACAGAAGCTGTACCAGGCCCTGGACAGGATCAACCAGTACCAGCAGGGTGGGCAGGACAACAGCCTGTATAGCGACTACAGCGACGGCTTTTATAGCACCAAGCCCTACAGACACAGAGATGACCGACTGCTCCAGGCGCTCTTTGACATGCTCTCTGATGACAGGCAGTGAGGAGGGAGGATATGGGAGGAGAGTGGGTAAGGCAAGGGCGGAACTCCAGTCCTGAAGTGTGTGTTGGCTTTTGTTCTAGCTTAACAGATCCGGCCCCCGAATCCCAACTTGAGTCGAGTTAGGATTCGGGGCCAAATGAACACACCCGATTTAACCAAACACGGTCTACATTGAAGACCTCCTTCGTTGACTACCGGTAGGTGAATCAGGTGTGTAAGTGCTGGGCTAGAGTCTGCACAGCCCTGCCATTCTCCTTGGTCAAGATTGGCCACCCATGGGGTAAGGGGTGAGAGGGAAAGTGTGAGGAGGTGGGAGCTGGGCATGGAAGGAGGGAGGGGGAGAGTGAACGCCAGATAGAAACTCTTCCAGCCAACTGTGATGTTGTTTTTCCAAAACGCTACTTTTCTTTTCTTGCAGCATTCTAGCCTGTCTGTCTGTAGTTTTGTCTTTCATTCTGTACAGTTAGTTGTAAGTCGGTTGCATCTCAATACCCACAAGTGGCTTCCTTTCCTCCTCCTCCTTCCTTTCCTCCTCCTCCCCCCTCCTCCTGATGTATTGAAGTCTAGCTAACCCTAGATCTCTGTCATATTGCTTCAGTCTTTTCAGATCAATATGCAGGAAGGAAAGGAGACAAGGAAAGGGAACCCCTGTAGCGTATTTAAATTAATCTGTGGTTGCATTCCACCCCTCCTCCAGCCATCTATCCAATAGTCTTCAAGTGACAGTTAACATCAAAGTCAACGTTCAGCCGATGTTTTCAGCCCTCAAAAGTGGTCTGATGTCAGGATGTGTCCAGGCCCCACGACATCTGTTTTGTAGACCCAGCTGTATCCCTCAACTCCAAATTAATGACAAACATAGCCACTGCGCTGCTAAATGCATATAGGGGAAATGCTGCTCTATTTGACACCTTTACCTGTCAGTCGTATTGAAAGTAAGGAGACAAGAGAAGGAGAAAGAGATGAGGAAAGGATGTTTTTAAGACTTTTGGGACACAGCCCTATTCTCCCTTCACGGCACTACCTGCTTGAGCATGCTATGTACCGTTCCTTTAGAATTTCAAGTTCATAATTGTATTATGACTGACACTATTATCTATATATTATACAAAGACAATGAATGTAATGTTGCTTTTACACTGAACAAAAATATAAGCGCAACATGCAAACATTTCAATGATTCTACTGAGTTACAGTTCATATAAGTAAATCAGTCAATTGAAATAAATTCCTTAGGCCCTAATCTATGGATTTCACATGACTGGAAATACAGATATGCATCGGTTGGTCATAGATACATTAAAAAAAGGTAGGGGCGTGGATCAGAAATCCAGTCAGTATCTGGTGTGACCACCATTTACCTCATGCAGCGCGACACATCTCCTTCGCATAGAGTTGATCAGGCTGCTGATTGTGGCCTGTGGAATGTTGTCCCGATTCTCTTCAATGGCTGTGCTAAATTGCTGGATATTGGCGGGAACTGGAACCCGCTGTCGTACACTTCGATCCAGAGCATCCCAAACATGCTCATGGGTGACATGTCTGGTGAGTATGCAGGCCATGAAGGAACTGGGACATGTTCAGCTTCCATCTGTGTACAGATCCCTGCGACATGGGGCTATGCATTATCATGCTGAAATATGAAGTGTTGGCAGCTGATGAATGGCATGACATGACAGTGGGCCTCAGCATCTCGTCATGGTATCTCTGCATTCAAATTGCCAATCGATAAAAAGCAATTGTGTTTGTCGTCCGTAACGTACGCCTGCCCACACCGTAACCCCACTGCCACCATGAGGCACTCTGTTCACTAGGTTGACATCAGCAAACCGCTCACCCACACGGCACCATACATGCTGTCTGCCATCTGCTTTGCACAGTTAAAACCAGCATTCATCTGTGAAGAGCATACTTCTTCAGCGTGCCAGTGGCCATCGAAGGTGAGCATTTGCTCACTGAAGTCGGTTACAACGCCAAACTGCAGTCAGGTCAAGACACTAGTGAGGACGACGGGCACACAGATGAGCTTCCCTGAGACTGTTTCTGACAGTTTGTGCAGAAATGTCTTTGGTTGTGCAAACCCACAGTTTCATCAGCTGTACGGGCGGCTGGTCTCAGACAATCTCGCAGGTGAAGATGTGGAGGTCCTGGGCTGGCGTGGTTAAATGTGGTCTGCGGTTGTGATGCCGGTTGGACGTACTGCCAAATTCGCTAAAACGACATTGGAGCTTATGGTAAAGAAATTAACATTACATTCTCTGGAAACAGCTCTGGTGGACAATCCTGCAGTTAGCATGCCAATTGCATGCTCCCTCAAAACTTGAGAAATCTGTGGCATTGTGTTGTGTGACAACTGCACATGTTAGAGGGGACTTTTATTGTCCCCAGCAGAAGGTGCACCTGTGTAATGATCATGCTGTTTAATCAGCTTCTTGATATGCCTCACCGGTGAGCTGGATGGATTATCTTGGAAAAGGAGAAAGGCTCACTAACAGGGATGTAAAAAAAATGTGTGCACAAAACTTGAGAGAAATAAGCTTTTTGTGCGTATGGAAAATGTCTGGGATCATATATTTCAGCTCATGAAACATGGGACCAACAATATATGTTGCGTTTGTGTTTTTGTTCAGTATAAATATACTTGACCTCTAGACTAACCACCTCTCTACACTCCAAATATGAAATCTGTATTTAATATTTATATTTTGACATATTTATTTTGGCATATATTTGTTTTTTTGCAAGAGTACTCACTGTGCTACCGTATCTCAGCCCCAAATCCTGGGGAATGTACTTTTGAGGTATATTCACAATTTCAATTTAGGAGTCCGATACTTTATTATGCATAAAAAAATGCAGTCCCCTTACTGTTTTTCAAACTGAAAACTCTTTTATGCTGTTCTATTGAGAAAAAATGTGTAGTAAAGTTCACTTCTTTGCGATTTTCTTTTATAATAGAAAAAAAAGAACGAACAAGAAATAGGGACAATAAATGACCAAGAACCAATTGGTTGAGTAATTCTTATAGAGGTTATTCGACCCTCGAGATCTATAGATATAATGAATATGATTAAAGCTTTTGCAAATTGGTCATGTTGAAACCATTTGAATAATTATTTAAACTGACAATATAAAATAACTCTAAAAGGAAACATTTCAAATATATATCTATATATACAGTAGAACTATATACATATATATATATACTACACATGTTGTGTAATTTGATTTATTTTAGATTCAAAGTACAACGCTGCATTAAATGAAATATTTTTCTAGAAATTGATCAGTTTATAAAAAATTGTATACATATATATATATAAATCCCTTAATTCATTCCGTTTATATTACAAGTGGTTTTAGTTAACATTTTCAGTTAAATTCTAGGTTTAAATTAAAACAAAATAAATGGAATTATGAATAGAAATGAACATTGCCAAACTGTTGTGCTGCCGAAGAAAAATAGCTTTTCTGTGTTTGGGTGATTGTAAAACAGGCTTGGATGTCGTTGCTTCATTTACAAACTCATGTTGACACAACTACCTAGTTACATGCAACACATTGGATATCTTCATTTCTACATTTCTACTCTTTGGTATTAGTGGACCTATCATCATTCAATCCAAGTATACTTTAGTAAACTGTATACTGGTAATACTTTAATGTAGGAGCTTTACACTAAAAGACTATAACACATTTATAAGCTATATATTATACCTTCATATGCCCTACATAAACGTTCACGTTTATGCTCTCAACTGCAGGTCGGTAGATGTCACTGCATATCTTATGTCAACTTGCGTTGTTAGTCTTAGCTGACATTTACATGTATAAATGCTTATGTAGTGCTTATGACAGTGTAATGAACTGCTATGAATGTGATGTTTCCCTATGTATGTAGAGCCCCATACATTACAGTGTTAAGTAGCCCCTATTTTCTGTGGTATTGGCTCTAGCCCTTCTCTCTGCCAAACAAGGTGAAAGATTGAGACGACAGATGAAGAACAGTTTACATGCATCCTATAATTATACATCTTTCAATGTAGCCAGTGTTGTTCTAATGTTTGTTTATATTTTGGATTTAAATCGACGCTTCTGTCCAAAATTGTTTACAAAAGCTGAAATATTCTGTATGGATGTACAAAATTAGATTTATCGTAATAAACTGCAAAGTGACTTTGTGAGTGTGTCTGAGTTGTTGGGATTGTGACTGATCTGCCACTTGAGTTCATATAGACATTTCAGTTCATATGGCCATTTCTGTTCATATGGACATTTCAGTTCATATAGCGTAGACATTTCAGGTCATATTACCTTTCCAAACAATCTATTGTTTCTTCTGGCCTTACTGAGAACATTTTGAGTTCCATCACTGATTAATTGCTGTGAATATGGATATTGGAATAAAACAAATATGTGCAATGGCTGGGGGATCCTGAGGACTAGGTTGGCCTTTGTCATACTTTGTCATTTAAAATTCCTAGTAATGTCATATGCCAATTTCATGTTTAAATACCACCACCTTGTGGCTAAAAACACAACAGTACACAGTGGGGGGGGATAAACAGTGAACGATAAACCATTGGGGGAAATCTGCCAAAAATGAATAGCTACCCTTTTTCAATGCAGCCAACCAGTATATTACAGTTCCAACACAACTGGACGGGTGAAAGCAGACTCCTAGCACCACATCACTTCCACCTATCCTGTATTTTCAGATTGGTACAGTTGATGAGAGATGGGTGCAAAAAGTAATAGCCTTTTTTTACTTTTCAAAACATCAATTCATTTATACACGTTTTTACAAAGTAACTTGAAGTAATGTTCAACCTATAGGCACTGAACAATAAACAAACACATTACTCATCAATCCTTAACTGTAGAGATACAGTATGTCTGTACACTTGAAAAAAAAGTAGAAATGTTGTGGGATAAATACGGTGTAGTTCTCCTTGTTTAACTTCTTATGGCAGGGGCAGTATTGAGTAGCTTTGATGAATAAGGTGCCCAGAGGTGCCCAGAGTAAACTGCCTGCTACTTAGTCCCAGTTGCTAATATATGCATATTGTTAGTATATTTGGATAGAAAACACTCTGAAGTTTGTGAAACTGTTTGAATGATGTCTTTGAGTATAACAGAACTCATATGGCAGGCAAAAACCTGAGAAAAAATCCAACCAGGAAGTGGGAAATATGAGGTTGGTCATTTTCAACTCATTCCCTATTGAAGATATTGGTCATGTTGCACTTCCTACGGCTTCCACTAGATGTCAACAGTCTTCAGAACCTTGTTTGATGCTTCTACTGTGGAGTGGGGGCGAATGAGTGGGGAATGAGTCAGAGGTTTGCCAAAATGCCTTGAGCTCGTTCACGTGAGAGTTAGCTCGTGTTCCATTGCTTTTTTACAGACAAAGGAATTCTCCGGTTGGAACATTATTGAAGATTCATGTTAAAAACATCCTTAAGATTGATTCTATACATCATTCGACATGTTTCTACGGACTGTAACGGAACGTTTGGACTTTTCGTTTTGGACGTTTTCATGCTCGTGCGCCATGAAATTGGATTACTGGGCTGAACGCGCTAACAACAAGGAGGAATTTGGACATAAATTATGGACATTATCGAACAAAAACAAACATTTATTTCGGAACTGGGATTCCTGGGAGTGCATTCTGATGAAGATCATCAAAGGTAAGTGAATATTTATAATGTTATTTCTGACTTCTGTTGACTGCACAATATGGCGGATATCTGTTTGCCTTGTTTGGGCTCTGAGCGACGTACTCAGATTATTGCATGGTTTGCTTTTTCCGTAAAGCTTTTTTGAAATCTGACACAGCGGTTGCATTCAGATACACAAGTGTATCTGAAGTTCCATGTATAACACTTGTATTTTCATCAACATTTATAATGAGTATTTCTGTAAATTGAGGTGGCTCTCTGCAAAATCACCGGATGTTTTTGGAACTACTGAACATAACACGCCAATGTATACTGAGATTATTTAATATAAATATGAACTTTACCGAACAAAACATAAATGTATTGTGTAACATGAAGTCCTATGAGTGTCATCTGATGAAGATCATCAAAGGTTAGTGATGAATTCTATCTCTATCTCTATTTCAGATTTTTGTGACTCCTCTCTTTGGCTGGAAAAATGGCTACTTGAGCGCTCTCGCGACCACCCCGTGAGAGCCCTCTGTGGCCAAGAAACAGTGGGGTTATGACAAACTAACCAGGGTAGGCCCAGCACCACGGGATACGCAGGAGAAACAAAACGGAAAATACTCATCTTTCCCCCCTGCGTTACCATACTCAAAGGAGCGGTGGCCTCCCTGATAAACTCTGACCCTAATGGTCAACTATCTAATGTGTGAACGGGGAAAAGCACATCGACAGGAACAATGGAGATCCCTAAACTATGAGCGAATACTTTATTAATGATTTTCCCAGCCGCGGCTGAATCTACTGGCGCCTGGGAACGCGGGGAAAATTCAGGAAAAGTGACAGAGACAAACATATATGCAACAGAGGGCTCTGGATGAGAATGGTGTCTACTCACCTGGGGTAACGCCAGAGTGCCCTGTCTGGTACCTCGATTCCCAGAGGAACCAACCCGGCACCGACCAGCAGTGAGACCTCTGCGACCACATAATGTGCACGAGCGGGAACCCCCTCCGGTCTGCCTGCGTTCCGTCCCTCCCAGCTCCATGGGTATCGGAGAGTGTGTGCAGGAGGATGGAACAACCAGACCCCGATCTGGATGTCTGCGAGTAGCCAGCAGGTTGTCAGGCCGGATGGACAGGTCTACCAGCTGGTTGAAGGTGATGGTGGTGTCTCTGCAGGCCAGCTCCCAACAGACGTCCCCGCGTAGACTACAGCGGTAATGGTCGATCAGGGCCCTGTTGCTCCATCCAGCGCCGGCAGCCAGGGTCCTAAACTCCAGCGCAAACTCCTGGGCGCTCCTCGTCTCCTGCCTTAGATGGTAGAGGCGCTCACCCGCCGCTCTGCCCTCGGGTGGGTGGTCGAATACTGCCCGGAAACTGCAGGTGAACTCCTCAAATTGGTCCAAATCTGCATCTCCCCCTCCACATACAGCGCTGGCCCACTCCAGGGCTTTCCCGGTGAGGGAGACGAGGGCGAAACTCGTCCGATGGAGCTGGGTGGACCGTGGCAAGGTACAGGCTTAGTTTGAGGAGGAAACACTGGCAACCGGCAGCATATCCGTCGTACCCCTGTGGCATGGATAGATGGATCCTGCTGGGTTCAGGCGGGAAATGAGCACTCAGAGGAGACCCCGGTTGTGCTGGTGGAGGCGCTGGAAAAACTCCCTGTGTCTCCCAGCGGTCCATATTCTGGACAACGCGATCCATGGCGACGCTCAGATTGTAAAACATCTCTGTATGTTTCATGACGCGCTCCTCCACCTCCATGGCCAGGGTACCTTCTCCTGCTGACTTCATGTAGGATCAGAGATTCTGTCAGTCATGTGTATAGGTGGCAGGGAAGTCAGGCGCAGGAGAATCAAACTTGTGGAATGGAGTTGTTTAATAACTTGAAAACAAACATTACTCCAAAACCAATAAATAAAACAAAGTGGGTACGAGGACCCGTCGCGCACCAATACAGACAACACGAATACTGAACAACAATCTCTGACAAAGACATGAGGGGAAACAGAGGTTTAAATACACAACATGTAATGGATGGGATTGAAACCAGGTGTGTAGGAAGACAAGACAAAACCAATGGAAAATTAAAAATGGATCAATGATGGCTAGAAGACCGGTGACGTCAACTGCTGAGCACCGCCCGAACAAGGGGAGGCATCCATGTACACCTTGTCAGTAACAACCACATCATCAACATTAAGGGACATGTGCAGCTGGGAGGAGGAGGGTTTATTCTCCAGGTCTTTCACCATTTTCCAGAACTTCTTAGGGTTAAACCCACAGAGCAAGAACTGCTCCTTAAAGTAACTAGCTTTAGCCTTTCGCATTGGCGACCCAACCCTGACCCCCACTTGTTTTGAGACCCACATTTTTAGCAACAAAAAATATATATAAGTATCATTGAGATAATAAAGCAAGTGTTCCAGTCTAGCTCAGTGCTTTCTGTTGTGGTGGGGAAAGCCAGCAGAAAATACGGAGCGTTGCGCCGTGATTGGCTCAGTGTTCTGTCACTCATGGGGACACTACGTCACCGCCAAGTCTAAGGGTAGAGCTACAAAATTCTATCCCCATGGATGCTGCCTGAGTTACATTAGAAGTGCCCATCCAAGAAGGCTCAAGGTCATTGGCCATAGAAGAAATTATGTCAAATCACATTATATGTACAGTAGCTTTGATTGGACTGATCATGTCAACATCATACTTTCAAAATCTTAGCTAACAGTCATCATCATGAATCAAGTTGAGAATCTACTGGCAAATCCTTTTTAATCCTTGTCATATGAAGAGAAATAATGAAGAGAAATTATAGATAAAACGTATTGGTGCTAATCATCCATTGGACATAAACATTACAGAACATGTTGGAAATCGCAAATTCAACCATGAGTGGTTTGGCAGGAATCAGTGACAGCGGTTAACTGCAAGCATTGCAAAGCAATCACTAGCCTGCTATTCAGTGGAGTGGCTATGAGGACCCAAATCTGGGATTAAGGGTCTCTGTTCCAAGTTTAAAATGATAAACACTCAACATTGGTCATGCTGTTGTCACACCCTGATCTGTTTCACCTGTCTTTGTGAGTGTCTCCACCCATCTTCCCCATTACTCCCAGTGTATTTATTCCTGTGTTCTCTGTTTGTCTGTTGCCAGTTTGTCTTGTCTTGTCAAGATTACCAGTGTGATTTTCCAAGCTCCTGTTTTTTCCTAGTCTCTGTTTTTTCTAGTGCTCCCGGTTCTGACCTTTTGCCTGCCCTGATACTAAGCCCGCCTGTCTGACTATTCAGCCTGCCCTGACCTCGAGCCTGCCTGCCGCCCTGCACCGTTTGGACACTGACCTGGTTTGTGAACTTGTGCTTGTCCTCGACCTGCCTCTTGCCTGCCCCCTGTTCTTTAATAAATATCAGAGACTCAAACTATCTGCCTCATGTGTCTGCATCTGGGTCTCACCCTGTGTCGTTATAGCTGTCAATGAAGCATGATTTGTGCCTCGCTCAAAACAACAGTTAATTCGGAAATGCGAAAACTGGACTTTGGGAATAAACGAGCTCTGAAAATAAGTTTTGCATGGTCATCCTTGTCGGAATTGTAAATTCAGGCTCTTTCTAGAGGTACGACCTGAAGATCAATGACATCATCATGATCAAACCTTGTTTTTTTAAGTTCCAAGTTGTTTTGAATGCACCATAAATACAGAGAATGCCAGACTTTCATGACAAAATTTGCCCACAAAGGACCACAACACCACCTTCTAATTCTAGTGAGCACAGCACAAGGTGAGTCCAAAAATGTATTGTATGCTGCTGCATAAATGATGTAATATACCAGGTAGATATGTATACCGTAACTAAGAAAGTAATACTAAGTGTATGTTGTGTAGAAAGATAGTTAGTAGCCCATGTGCCTCAGCCTAATAATTTGGTCTATTTACCCTTCTCAATTTCACCTACTGTTCTGACTTGGTGATGGACATGTAGCCTATAACCTGTTTTAGAGAAATGTAATCATCAAATATTGTAAGAGCTTTCATTGTCTGCGTATATACCCCCTTTATTTATCCTATGGTTCTGACTTGGTGTACAAGAAGAATACTGTAAGAATGGCCCATGTTCTGAATTATGTCGCTGTACATTTCAAAAGTGCTAAACAAATAGTTATATTGACTATGTCCGTCCTAGCTGGCTAATTAATGTCTTAATTGAAATTATGTCCCCTTATGCCATAGTTTGTACATCTCAATTGTCACTAGAAACCACATTTGTTTAAGCAAGTCAGCCATATCAACTACAGTCTCTTTTTTAAAAGGCAGTAAATGAGGCTGAATGAACTGTTTTCTTTGCCAGACAAGGCTCTGCTGATAGCCAGGAGTAGCACTGGTAAGATGTCGGGACTGCTGTTGGGACAGCTTTATGTATAGGCCCTAACAGTTTATGGCCACTGTTAGTCACAGTTTTAGGGCAATTAATTGATGGTTTATTGTTGTGTTGTGCAGTGGCTTTGCTGGCATGTTTCCCACTTTATTTATTGTTTGCCTCACCAAGATTTACATGTTAAAATCGCCACTGGCCTTTCGGACAGCCTGAGTGCACTTATTCTCATTTGCCTGAAATATAGCCAGTCAGCATGAGTATGTGTGTGCCGAGCTTTTCGCCAAATGGAATTCTTGAGGTGGAGTAACTCTGCCTGATCACGGTCGAACCAGGGGCTGAACCTGTTTTTAATTATCTTTTTCTTTATGGAGCGTGTTTGTTGACAATACCACTGAAAATGCCAAACCGAAGGTCCAAGCGTATTCGACAGAGGGGATCAAGCTTATTCTATACCAATTTACAGAGGCCAGGTCATGAAGGAAGGCTTGCTGATTAATCTCTGGAGAGACCTGAAAATAGCTGTGCAGCACCGCTCCCCATCCAACCTGACAGAGCTTGAGAGGATCTGCAGAGAAGAATGGGAGAAACTCCCCAAATACAGGTGTGCCAAGCTTGTAGCGTCATACCCAAGAAGACTTGAGGCTGTAATCGCTGAAAAAGGGGCTTCAACAAAGTACTGAGTAAAGGGTCTGAATAACTATGTAAATGTGATATTTCCGTTGGTTTTTTGTTTTGTTTTTGGCAAAGATTCCTAAAAACCTGTTTTTGCTTTGTCATTATGGGGTATTGTGTGTAGATTGATGAAGGAAAAAATAAACAATTTAATCCAATATAGAATAAGGCTGTAATGTAACAAAATGTGTCAAAAGTCAATGGGTCTGAATACTTTCCGAATGCACTGTACCTGTTTAGCTGAAATGACAGCGGATAACTGACATTAGGCAGAAATATTAGGCAGATGGACAGTATGAGGTGATGTTCAACCGTATTGGTAACATTGAGGAGAGTCTACCGGTACTTCCATAACCTGGTTGAGGAACGTACACTGTACAGTAAAGATGGTGATGAAATTGTTGAAATAATATTACCCAGTTATACATTTTCATTGCTGACATCCTCCACTTGTTTATCGCTCTCTTCCAATATGTTGTCCTTCTCTGCCAGTCTGTGGTTCCTGGCTTCTAGTTTAATGTATTTTTTCCTGCAGGTCCTTCCCCAGTGCCTCCAGTTGTCTCTTACTTTCTCCACCTCTTTAATAGTGTTTTCCAGTAGTCTCCCATTCTCTCTCACTTGCTTGGTCATATCATCCAGTTGCGTGTCTTTCTCCTGAAGGTATTTGATGTCCTCATTCAGATGCTTTGCGTTTTTTTCTAGGCTGCCCTCTGTGGCCGTAAAGATGCTTTGTGTTTTTTTCTAGTCTGCCCTCTGTGGCCGTAAAGATGCTTTGTGTTTTTTTCTAGTCTGCCCTCTGTGGCCGTAAAGATGCTTTGTGTTTTTTTCTAGGCTGCCCTCTGTGGTCGTAAAGATGCTTTGTGTTTTTTTCTAGTCTGCCCTCTGTGGCCGTAAAGATGCTTTGTGTTTTTTTCTAGGCTGCCCTCTGTGGTCGTAAAGATGCTTTGTGTTTTTTTCTAGGCTGCCCTCTGTGGGCGTAAAGATGCTTTGTGTTTTTTCCTAGGCTGCCCTCTGTGGCCGTAAATATGCTTTGTGTTTTTTTCTAGGCTGCCCTCTGTGGCCGTAAAGATGCTTTGTGGTTTTTTCTAGGCTGCCCTCTGTGGCCGTAAAGATGCTTTGTGGTTTTTTCTAGGCTGCCCTCTGTGGCCGTAAAGATGCTTTGTGGTTTTTTCTAGGCTGCCCTCTGTGGCCGTAAAGATGCTTTGTGGTTTTTTTCTAGGCTGCCCTCTGTGGCCGTAAAGATGCTTTGTGTTTTTTTCTAGGCTGCCCTCTGTGGGCGTAAAGATGCTTTGTGTTTTTTCCTAGGCTGCCCTCTGTGGCCGTAAATATGCTTTGTGTTTTTTTCTAGGCTGCCCTCTGTGGCCGTAAAGATGCTTTGTGGTTTTTTCTAGGCTGCCCTCTGTGGCCGTAAAGATGCTTTGTGGTTTTTTCTAGGCTGCCCTCTGTGGCCGTAAAGATGCTTTGTGGTTTTTTCTAGGCTGCCCTCTGTGGCCGTAAAGATGCTTTGTGGTTTTTTTCTAGGCTGCCCTCTGTGGCCGTAAAGATGCTTTGTGGTTTTTTCTAGGCTGCCCTCTGTGGCGGTAAAGATGCTTTGTGGTTTTTTCTAGGCTGCCCTCTGTGGCCGTAAAGATGCTTTGTGTTTTTTTCCGGCTCTTTCTAGAGGTACGACCTGAAGATCAATGACATCATCATGATCAAACCTTGTTTTTTTAAGTTCCAAGTTGTTTTGAATGCACCATAAATACAGAGAATGCCAGACTTTCATGACAAAATTTGCCCACAAAGGACCACAACACCACCTTCTAATTCTAGTGAGCACAGCACAAGGTGAGTCCAAAAATGTATTGTATGCTGCTGCATAAATGATGTAATATACCAGGTAGATATGTATACCGTAACTAAGAAAGTAATACTAAGTGTATGTTGTGTAGAAAGATAGTTAGTAGCCCATGTGCCTCAGCCTAATAATTTGGTCTATTTACCCTTCTCAATTTCACCTACTGTTCTGACTTGGTGATGCACATGTAGCCTATAACCTGTTTTAGAGAAATGTAATCATCAAATATTGTAAGAGCTTTCATTGTCTGCGTATATACCCCCTTTATTTATCCTATGGTTCTGAATTGGTGTACAAGAAGAATACTGTAAGAATGGCCCATGTTCTGAATTCTGTCGCTGTACATTTCAAAAGTGCTAAACAAATAGTTATATTGACTATGTCCGTCCTAGCTGGCTAATTAATGTCTTAATTGAAATTATGTCCCCTTATGCCATAGTTTGTACATCTCAATTGTCACTAGAAACCACATTTGTTTAAGCAAGTCAGCCATATCAACTACAGTCTCTTTTTTAAAAGGCAGTAAATGAGGCTGAATTAACTGTTTCGCTGCCAGACAAGGCTCTGCTGATAGCCAGGAGTAGCACTGGTAAGATGTCGGGACTGCTGTTGGGACAGCTTTATGTATAGGCCCTAACAGTTTATGGCCACTGTTAGTCACAGTTTTAGGGCAATTAATTGATGGTTTATTGTTGTGTTGTGCAGTGGCTTTGCTGGCATGTTTCCCACTTTATTTATTGTTTGCCTCACCAAGATTTACATGTTAAAATCGCCACTGGCCCTTCGGACAGCCTGAGTGCACTTATTCTCATTTGCCTGAAATATAGCCCGTCAGCATGAGTATGTGTGTGCCGAGCTTTTCGCCAAATGGAATTCTTGAGGTGGAGTAACTCTGCCTGATCACGGTCGAACCAGGGGCTGAACCTGTTTTTAATTATCTTTTTCTTTATGGAGCGTGTTTGTTGACAATACCACTGAAAATGCCAAACCGAAGGTCCAAGCGTATTCAACAGAGGGGATCAAGCTTATTCTATACCAATTTACAGAGGCCAGGTCATGAAGCAAGGCTTGCTGATTCATCTCTGGAGAGACCTGAAAATAGCTGTGCAGCACCGCTCCCCATCCAACCTGACAGAGCTTGAGAGGATCTGCAGAGAAGAATGGGAGAAACTCCCCAAATACAGGTGTGCCAAGCTTGTAGCGTCATACCCAAGAAGACTTGAGGCTGTAATCGCTGAAAAAGGGGCTTCAACAAAGTACTGAGTAAAGGGTCTGAATAACTATGTAAATGTGATATTTCCGTTGGTTTTTTGTTTTGTTTTTGGCAAAGATTCCTAAAAACCTGTTTTTGCTTTGTCATTATGGGGTATTGTTTGTAGATTGATGAAGGAAAAAATAAACAATTTAATCCAATATAGAATAAGGCTGTAATGTAACAAAATGTGTCAAAAGTCAATGGGTCTGAATACTTTCCGAATGCACTGTACCTGTTTAGCTGAAATGACAGCGGATAACTGACATTAGGCAGAAATATTAGGCAGATGGACAGTATGAGGTGATGTTCAACCGTATTGGTAACATTGAGGAGAGTCTACCGGTACTTCCATAACCTGGTTGAGGAACGTACACTGTACAGTAAGGATGGTGATGAAATTGTTGAAATAATATTACCCAGTTATACATTTTCATTGCTGACATCCTCCACTTGTTTATCGCTCTCTTCCAATATGTTGTCCTTCTCTGCCAGTCTGTGGTTCCTGGCTTCTAGTTTAATGTATTTTTTCCTGCAGGTCCTTCCCCAGTGCCTCCAGTTGTCTCTTACTTTTCTCCACCTCTTTAATAGTGTTTTCCAGTAGTCTCCCATTCTCTCTCACTTGCTTGGTCATATCATCCAGTTGCGTGTCTTTCTCCTGAAGGTATTTGATGTCCTCATTCAGATGCTTTGCGTTTTTTCCTAGGCTGCCCTCTGTGGCCGTAAATATGCTTTGTGTTTTTTTCTAGGCTTTGTGTTTTTTTCTGCCCTCTGTGGCCGTAGGCTGCCCCCTCTGTGGCCGTAAAGATGCTTTGTGTTTTTTCTAGGCTGCCCTCTGTGGCCGTAAAATATGCTTTGTGTTTTTTCTAGGCTGCCCTCTGTGGCCGTAAAGATGCTTTGTGGTTTTTTCTAGGCTGCCCTCTGTGGCCGTAAAGATGCTTTGTGGTTTTTTCTAGGCTGCCCTCTGTGGCCGTAAAGATGCTTTGTGGTTTTTTTCTAGGCTGCCCTCTGTGGCCGTAAAGATGCTTTGTGGTTTTTTCTAGGCTGCCCTCTGTGGCGGTAAAGATGCTTTGTGGTTTTTTCTAGGCTGCCCTCTGTGGCGGTAAAGATGCTTTGTGGTTTTTTCCAGGCTGCCCTCTGTGGCCGTAAAGATGCTTTGTGGTTTTTTCTAGGCTGCCCTCTGTGGCCATAAAGATGCATTTTCTAACGTTTGTGTAATTTCAGCCAGTAGTTTTGAAAGAGGTGTTCACTAGCCAAAACGGGTCCCTGTTTTTTGTATACTATGTCATCCAATTCTGTACTCCATCGTCCATTTTGTGTGATATGTTACGAATTTTGCAATTTGTGTGATATGTACAAATCCAATTTATGCAATACATTACGAATTTGTTGCGCTTAAGATTCTGGCGTGCATCTTTAAATGATTTCTCTCCTCCACAGTTGTGTTCTTCTCTTTTAGCTTCTCTTCAGATTCACTCGATGCCTTCCTCTTCTCCTCAAGTCTGTCGTTGTCTTCTTATTTCTGGCAGCCTGTCTGTCTCATTTAGTTCTTCTTCCAACTTCATCTCTGAGGGAGAGTAATGAGAATATTTAGATTTTTATTGATCACTGATAAGTGTGATGACCATCTTCATGTTATAAAAAGGATTAACCTGACACTATGATGTAAAACAGAAAGGCTTTCTTGACCCTCCATTATCCAAGATGGAAAACCATGAATAATAATAACAAGACAGAATGTATTCGTTATTATTATTATGAAATTACCATCTGTCACATTAGCCAATCAATTGGCATAAGTAATGGCACATTCTTTTGAATTTCAGGAAATTAACATTAACTGCAACACTATCTGGCTTAGGGCCCCCAAAAGGCTAGATCTCTGCAGCTCACTGGAATCCAGACAGGCAAACCTCAGGTTACTAGCCCACCTCTCTTATCTTAAGACTACCACAACCTTTATGCATTTGTTTTCTTGTAAAGAATTAAATGAAGGCCTCATGTTGTATCATTTGAAAGCACCCTCCACTCTAATTTCCCCTCTTCCACTCCTTCTCGTCTGCTTTCTCTCCATATCTTATTTCCAAACTCATCCCATCTGCCCAGATTCCCAAAACATCTGGTTGCTTTGGGCATGCTCCAGATGAGAAGCCTCCAGAATCCTGAAGTGGAAAGAGTGAAAAGAGAGGGGGAGAAAAGAAAGAGAGGAGGAAAGACAAGGGACTGGGCTTTGAGAGAGGAAAACACAACGGAGAAAGACGACTGAGAAAGACAATATTGATATCTTAAAAAGTGCCAGACGTAGAGAAAGAGATATATACATATATATATATATATATGTATATATATATAGAGAGAGACAGAATAGAAGTATCCTGGCAGCTATCCAGGCCTCAGCCCAAAGCCAGGTCCTGCTGTCGCTTCTTGTCTGTCCAGAACATGGTGCTGTTCCCACTCTGCAAACTGCTCTCAGGTCAGTCCAACTTATCCATCAAGGCACCTTCTTTTCATCTCTCTCCCTCTCTCTCTCTCTCCTTATTTCTCTCTGTACCTCACTTTCCCCTCTCTGTGAATCGTCACATCGCAGGCAATTGGTAAACAGGTCATGGTTTTTCCATTTCCGAAATGGAGGAGAGTGAGAGATGTTTTTTTGGTTCATGTTTTAACCTCATACTGTTCTATCCGAAGCAATCAACCTGTTCAGTAGAAACAGAAGAAACAGAAGAAAACGCTGCAAAACAGAGTGAAACAGTAAACCCAAAAATAAACACTTGTTTTCATTTTCTATTGCAAAAGTGTTTCTACTGTGTCCCCTAATGAACACAATCCTGGTGTCCTGATTTTATATTTTGGATCTAACACAGTTGTTTCATAGATACGATCTTGGTAGCTCACTGACTACAAGACATTCAGGACACGATGGTAGGCCTACATTAAGCAGGATCATTTAGAAAGTAGCCTTGGGTGACACAGCCTACAAGTTCTGTAATAATACCGAGAGAGACTTTCACTACTAAAAGAATTGCAAGTTGTCACGGTTCCAAGGTGTAAGTGCATTCTTCTCATTCCCAACCTGGACTTGTAACATTTCTTCCCTCATCAATGCTTCATTTTCAGAGCCACTGAGACATTTGTAAGCTGTGTACATAAAGGCCCAAATGCAGCTGTTTTTATCTCAATATCAAATCATTTCCAGGTAACAATTAAGTACCTTACTCTAAAATAAGAAAAATTGCTTTTTAGCAAAGAGAAAAGAACCATTTCTTAAACAATAATTTTGCTAGGACTGTCTGAGTGTTCTGAGCAGGGAGGGGAAAACTGAATACTAGCTGTTATTGGCAGAGAGTTTTGGAACTATCTTCTATCTTCTTCTACGTGTTTCTACATATGCATTGCTTGCTGTTTGGGGTTTTAGGCTGGGTTTCTGTATAGCACTTTGTGACATTGGCTGATGTAAAAGGGGCTTTATAAATACTTTTGATTGAATGATTGATTATTGGTCTATTAACTAATTTACTGCCAGGTGATGTCACCAGGCTGCATTTTCAGGTAGGCTGTTCAAACGACTGTTACACTAAAAGGGCATTATCATAATTTTCACAACTTCACAGTATTATTCCAACCTCATAGTGTGGGAATGTATATAAAACACATTTTTGACTGCACTGGGCCTGTAGCCCTTTCCTGCAGCGAAATGACCAAATCACCATCTAGTGGCCTCATGGGTGGAATGTTATTAATATTGTTCATCATTTCATAACTAATCAACATTATTTCAAAAACCTGCTTAAAACCTGTTGGGGACACCCGTTCCCAGCTGGGACCCCCCCCCCCCCCACACCCTCAGCTGGAATGTGGCGCATGGAACGCAAAAATATTCCTAAAAATATTTAACCTCCACACATTAACAAGTCCAATAGCTCAAATGAAAGATAAACAAGTTGTTTATCTACCCAGCAAGTCAGATTTCTAAAATGTTTTACGGCGAAAACATAGCACATATTTATGTCAAACCACCACCGCAGACATAGCTCATTTGCATAGCCAAGTAGGAAAAAATATGCAATCAACAAACGCAGGATTAAAAGAAAAATCATTTCACTAACCTTTTGAAATCTTCGTCAGATGACAGTAATATTACCTGTTACACAGTACATTCATTTTTTTCAATAATCTGCAATATATATCCATAAATCTCTGTTTACAATGACGCATCGTTCAAAAAATGCTACTAAAATGTCAGGAGAAATGACGATAGCTCCGGCAGATAACGTCAGCTAACAAGGAATACACATCATAAACTTTGACTAAATATGCATGTTCTACATATGTATAGGAAGATACACTTATTCTAAATGCAATCGCTGTGTTACATTTATTTTTAACGTTACAGGTTGCGTTCACTAGGCTATACTAGGAGTCGGTGCTCCAAATGTAGCATTCTGGCTCCTCTATCTTGGAGTCCACAGAAACCCAAATTTACCACATAAATATTCCCTTACCTTTGCTGTTCTTCCATCAAAAGACCTGGAAGGGATTATACTTACCAAAACAGCGTTTAGTTTTCAAGTCTGCATCTTTCGGTTCTCAAAAACTACACATTTCGGTCAAAATGTAGCCAAAAGTCAAGTGGATGCGCACCAAAACGTCGAACTTACATATTATATGCCGAGTAAACTTGTCAAACTAACTTCATAATCAAGCTTTAACATGTTATAAAGGTGAAGGTATAAATGTTACAATTGTGAGGACGAACAGAAACACAGGCATCGTTCAATCGATCTTGGAAAAAAGACAGGACTTGACCAGAGCGCGCATAAAAGTGACCTGTTTTTTCACGTGACCGAGAGCTTTCGGCACGCTCAAACTCCCGTGAGCGCGCGATTCTCACAATGAGAAGCCCCATTGAAAGCAGGGATCGCGCTGAACACGTAGGAACTGTTCCCAGAGCTGTAACTGTTTGGGAAGGGTGTTTGCGATGACGTCAAAGACAAGAGATAGTTTGGGAGAATGCATGCCCTGACAGTTCTGCTTTACATAGAGACAAAATTTAAACGGTTTTAGAAGCTTTAGAGTGTTTTCTATTCGATAATATTTTTTATATGCATATATTAGCAACTTTTGACAAAAATGTATCCTGTTTAATAAGGGCACCAAATTCCTCCAGTAGGGGCAGTAAACAGCCCTAGCACTGACAGGTTAAAATCTGGTGTTTCTATATAAAATGTTTTTGTTATATTTCAGTCTTCTGTGATCTATATACAGTTGAAGTCAGAAGTTTACATACACCTTAGCCAAATACATTTAAACTCAGTTTTTCACAATTCCTGACATTTAATCTCAGTAAAAATTCCCTGTCTTAGGTCAGTTAGGATCACCACTTTATTTTAAGAATGTGAAATGTCAGAATAATAGTAGGGCCATTCCCAGTGGGTCAGAAGTTTACATACACTCACTTAGTATTTGATAGCATTGCCTTTAAATTGTTTAATTTGGGTCAAACATTTTGGGTAGCCTTCTACAAGCTTCCCACAAGAAGTTGGGTGAATTTTGGCCCATTCCTCCTGACAGAGCTGGTGTAACTGAGTCAGGTTTGTAGGCCTCCTTGCTCGCACATGCTTTTTCAGTTCTGCCCACAAATATTCTATGGGATTGAGGTCAGGGCTTTGCGATGGCCACTCCAATACCTTGACTTTGTTGTCTTTAAGCCATTTAGCAACAACTTTGTAAGTATGTTTGGGGTCAATGTCCATTTGGAAGACCCTTTTGTGACCAAGCTTTAACTTCCTGAATGATGTCTTGAGATGTTGCTTCAATACATAATTTTCCTTGCTAATGATGCCATCTATTTTGTGAAGTGCACCAGTCCCTCCTGCAGCAAAGCAACCCAACAACATGATGCTGCCACCCCTGTGCTTCACAGTTGGGATGGTGTTCTTCGGCTTGCAAGCATCCCCCTTTTTCCTCCGAACATAACAATGGTCATTATGGCCAAACAGTTCTATTTTTGTTTCATCAGACCAGAGGACATTTCTCCAAAAAGTAAGATCTTTGTCCCCATGTGCAGTTGCAAACTGTAGTCTGGCTTTTTTTATGGCGGTTTTGGAGCAGTGGCTTCTTCCTTGCTGAACGGCCTTTCAGGTTATGTCGATATAGGTCCCGTTTTATTTTTTAATCTGTTTCCTCCAGCATCTTCACAAGGTCCTTTGCTGTTGTTCTGGGATTGATTTACACTTCTCACACCAAAGTACGTTCATCTCTAGGAGAACGCATCTCCTTCCTGAGCGGTATGACGGCTGCGTGGTCACGTGGTGTTTATACTTGCGTACTATTGTTCGTACAGATGAATGTGGTCCCTTCAGGTGTTTGGAAATTGCTCCCAATGATGAACAAGACTTCTGTAGGTCTACAATTTTTTTCTAAGGTCTTGGCTAATTTCTTTTGATTTTCCCATGTCAAGCAAAGAGGCATCGAGTTTGAAGGTAGGCCTTGAAATACATCCACAGGTACACCTCCAATTGACTCAAATTATGTCCATTAGCCTATCAGAAGCTTCTAAAGCCATGACATCATTTTCTGGAATTTTCCAAGCTGTTTAAAGGCACAGTCAACTTAGTGTATGGTAACTTCTGACCCACTGGAATTGTGATACAGTGAATTTTAAGTGAAATAATTTGTCTGTAAACAATTGTTGGAAAAATTACTTGTATCAGGCACAAAGTAGATGTCTTAACCGACTTGCCAGAACTATAGTTTGTTAACAGGAATTTTGTGGAGTGATTGAAAAACAAGTTTTATGACTCCAGCCTAAGTGTATGTAAACTTCTGACTTCAACTGTAAAGTATAGTGTATAAAAATATAATACATTTCAACTCTATATCTGACACGGTATAGGTGTTTTCTTTTTTTTAAGCCCATAACCATGTGTGTGAAGTGTATACTTTTGTTTCAAAATAGATTTGTTTAAGACTACCAAGAAGCACTCTGTGTGACCCTGACGTAGCCCACTTCAGTAAATAAGACAGGATTGTATGTTCTCACTCTTTGACTCAAAAGGGCCACAGATCCATTACTGTGTATTCTAGGCTGATGGAACCAGTGTGGTAATTTTGTTTGTGTGTGTGTGTGTGTGTGTGTGTGTGTGTGTGTGTGCGTGCGTGCGTGTGCGTGTGTGTGTGTGTGTGTGTGTGTGTGTGTGTGTGTGTGTGTGTGTGTGTGTGTGTGTGTGTGTGTGTGTGTGTGTGTGTGTGTGTGTGCGTACACACCAGCCCCAGGTCAGTTAACCAGTAGGCTATGTTGTGTTATATCCAACAGGGTCAGTCAGAGTGACCAAGAAGCAGCTGGTCCTGTACTGTCTGCTCCTATCTCTGCTCGTATGTAAGTGTTACATCAGTATTTGTTCTCTCGTCACATTCTGTGCTCAGGAAGTGGAGAACGCTTTTGTTTTTGTCAGGGTACCTTTCGTGCTGTAACCCTTCATTTCAGCCATTTTCAGCAGTCTGCTAAGAAAATACGATACTGACAAACAATTCGGTGACACGTCTTTTCCGTGGTCCTTCTGTAGCTCAGTTGGTAGAGCATGTCGCTTGTAACGCCAGGGTAGTGAGTTCGATTCCCGGGACCACCCATACGTAGAATGTATGCACACATGACTGTAAGTTGCTTTGGATAAAAGTGTCTGCTAAATGGCATATATTATTATTATATTATTTTTATTTCCAAACATTCTGTGGTAATATGGACAGATGAAGATAATTAAGACCAACTCAATACATTCTTAACTTCATTAGAAAAGTGCACTGCTCCTATTGCTTCACATTGTAATAGAACCACTCACACTAAATATTTGATTTGTTCCTATCGTATAGTTGATGTGTTTCTATGTAATTAATCTGTAAAAGTGAATAAATTGCACGTTATGAACATGGTTGACAAATTGTTGACTTTTTTTCTCCTCAGACTTTTTAAGATGGAGGAGAGCAGTGCTCAAGGTGGACACGCACCCTCTTCCTCTTTCTCTGGAGGCGGAATCAGGAAGTGTGGTCAGAGACATAGTGGTGGGCAGTGTGGAGGAACAGCAACAGCGCCTCCCGCTGGAGACATCCTGGGGCGCTCCTCTGGTGTGGGGCGACTCTGACAGCTCAGCGTGGCGGAGGGCCGAGTTTGCCCACCGCAGCGTCCGCACAGGCCTGCTGACGCTCGCCGTGGGGCCCTACGCCCACTTCCTACGCCGCTTCCTCTCCTCGGCCGAGCTCTACTTCCTGCCCGGTAACACCGTGGTCTACTACGTCCTTACGGACAGCCCTCGCGCCCTGGATCCCCCGACCCCGCTGGGCCCTGGCAGAGAGCTGAGGGTGGTCCCTGTGGCAGAGATGCCCGGCTGGGAGCGTCTGGCCCAGGGCCGCATGGCCCTGCTGGCGGCTGCCATTAAAGAGCCGGTTAGGCACGAGGTGGAGTACGTCTTCTGCATGGACGTGGACCAGGAGCTGGTGGCCCCGGTGGGAACTGAGATCCTGGGGGAGCTGGTGGCCGCGCTGCACCCGGAGCTCTACGGCATGCCCCGCCACAACTTCCCGTACGAGCACGAGCCCGACTCGCTGGCCCACGTGGAGGAGGACGAGGGCGACTACTACTACACGTCGGAGCTGTACGGGGGTCTGTGCGCTGATGTGTACGCCATGGCCCAGGCCTGCTCCCAGCTCATCCTCCAGGACCAAGAAAAGGGGCTGAGGGCTCGTGGACTGGAGGAGAGCTACCTCAACCGCTACCTGATCAACCGCAGGCCCACCTGTGTCCTCTCGCCCGAGTACAGCTGGTGGGACTCAGCCCTGGCCGCCGACGTGCCCACAAGAAGGGTGGTGTCCCTGGGGAGGCAGTGTGACTCCCTGGAGCCACAAAAGAGACGGGAGCAGGACTGCTGAGAGGGTTATTACTTTGCTTTGTCATAGAATTAGAACGACCATAAAATTAAAGACAAATTCAAAAAGCAATTTTAAGGCAAACACAAGGATCCCTTGGAATCTGTTGATGTGTCAGTAAATAAACTAATGGCAGCAGACCCATTGGAGTGAATACTGTGTGTGTGTGTGTGTGTGTGTGTGTGTGTGTGTGTGTGTGTGTGTGTGTGTGTGTGTGTGTGTGTGTGTGTGTGTGTGTGTGTGTGTGTGTGTGTGTGTGTGTGTGTGTGTGTGTGTGTGTGTGTGTGTGTGTGTGTGTGTGTGTGTGTGTGCGTGCGTGTGTGTGTGTGTGCCTGCGTGTGTGCGTGTGCGTGTGTGTGTGTTTGCAGTCTATCTCTTCTGCACCAGACAAAAAAATGAATTAACCTGTCTCTTTAGACACAGGCCTATACCATTAATGTCAGCCTGGAGATACGACTCCAAAGGCTTTTGTGGTTTCCAATAAGAGTCAACATTGTAAGTGCCCACTTTCACTGCACTGGCCAATCATTAACTGGTGGAGCTGCCGTTTCAAGGTCTTTAAATACACAGCAGTGGGATGCTGCTTCCCCACGTGCCATGTTGGCCTTTGTGTTCAGGGCTGTGTGTGTGCAGAACTAGAGGACGCTAGGCAAAGTTTTCCCATTGTCAATATAATAAGTATCCTCTTTCTTACGAAAATGTTTGTTCCCCAACCGGTTGTTTACAGCACATTCGGTCCTGGGTGAAATATGCACTCGGCATATCAATATAGTGACAGGTGCTTAGGAAGAAACATGAGAATACTGAAAATTCCACAAAAAGACCCGCTATAACTCACCAACTTTTTAAACGCACAAATGTTTCAATATCTTCCTCAGGTGAAGAGAAGCTTAGCGATATCCATCTCATAAGACACTCATTCTTAGTTTTATGTATTTAATAAAATTGTACTTTTTTAGGTTCTTTAACATGTTCTGGCATTACGCTCTCTCTCTGTTTCTCTCTCACGCTCTCTCTCTCCTCCCATTCTTGCATGCTACTACTTTTCAATGGGAAGGCTAACACAGGCAGATGGCTTTTACCCACTGCCAAAAGTGGCTGTCTCCAGGGCCAAATCGCCACGTGTAGTCATTCTTCAGTTTTTACTGTCTCACAGTCCCAGTGAACTCTTAACAGTCTTGGTCACGCTTCCACAGTAACACTTCCTTTTGATAGAACACATCTGTAGAGGTTCAAACTATCCAAAATATCCACAAACAAGTTTTTGGATATTTATGTCATTTGCATAGCTGTTAGCTTAAAGGGCAACTTCGCCACTTTTCAACCTCATATTCATTATCTCCAGCACCAAACCAGTGTCTACATATGTGAAAACTTTGCATTTCTACATTTTGTAGAAAAAAATATAAATGTTAAAAAGTTCTACCCAGTGACATCATCAAAAGTTTTTTTTAAATGTACACCTGATCTTCAAACACTGTGAGATTGTGATGTGGGCAGCAAGAAGATACGCTCTCTCTGGCTAGAAAATTGTTTCAGGTTTGGAAAATCACTGTTTTTCTTACTTTTAATCCTACCATGTGAAGTCACAGAGAAGCATTTTTTTAGGCCCTTTCTTCTAATATTTTTGACCACAGATCATAGAAACGCACTGTTTTCACATGTACAGTATGTAGACATTGCTTTGGTGCTGGAGATAATGAATATGAGGTTGAAAAGTGGCGGAGTTGCCCTTTAATTGTCACAACTATGCATCCTCATCTTTAGTGCAAGTTAACAGAAAAGCAAGCTCAAACTTCAAATAAACCACTACGTTTCATCTTTATACACCGATATTAACTTTAAACACTGATAAAAGGAGTAAGTGATTTTCTCATTCTACTTGAAGAATGCTAACAGAGTTCCTACCTCTTCTTTTGAACTCAATCATTTTAAGCTGTTGCTTAGTAAACAAACCCCCAAATGTAGGATCACTGACTCTCTGGGTCCATAGCATGTGTTTCAACAAGAGTTCAACATTATTATTATTTTTTTACCTTTATTTAACTAGGCAAGTCAGTTAAGAACAAATTCTTATTTACAATGACTGCCTAGGAAAAGTGGGTCAACTAACTAACTGGTGATGCCTTGTCGCAATTGGTTATTCCCTATCATTTCCTACAATGTCAATGAGCATCATCACAATTTTTCATTTGCGGTACCTCAAAATGTTGTGATTACCAGCTGAGATAAACTTTTATGAGTTTGTCTGGGCTGTGTCTTAAACCTTTTACTGCAGTGGGCTAAAGCAGGGTCACACAGAGTGTTTCTTGGTATTCTTAAACAAATCTACTTTGAAACAAAAGTATACACACATGGTTAAAAAAGAAGACACCTGTACCATGTCAGATATGTATGGTTGAAATGTATTCAATTTTGAGTTTGCATCCCAATATAAAAGTTTAGATATAGTACCAGTCAAAAGTTTGGACACACCTACTCATTCATTTATTTTTACTATCTTCTACATTGTAGAATAATAGTGGAGGTATCAAAACTATGAAATAACACATGTAGTAACCAAAGAAGTGTTAAACAAATATATTTGACATTTGAGATTCTTCAAAGTAGCCCGCCTTTCCCTTGATGACTGCTTTGCACACTCTTGGCATTCTCTCAACCAGCTTCAACTGGAATGCTTTTTGAGGGAGTTCCCACATATGCTGAGCACTTGTTGGCTGCTTTTCCTTCACTCTGTTGTCCAACTCATCCCAAACCATCTCAATTGGGTTTCGGTCGGATTATGACCTGGCCAAGAGTCTGAACAATCTGGAGGGCCACAATTTTAGAATAAGCCAGAATTAGTGTTTCACTTAAACTTTTCTGGGGTGCGGCTTATCAAGTGGATTTCTTCCAAATGCTATTTCTAACTCATATTTAGATTTGTGATAAAAAAATCAATATCCTACAATTGACCTAAATACTGGGGCATAACACATTCATTAACAGGGCCTCTGAGTATTGGCAAAGGAGAAAGAGCATCTTTATCTCTTTGTGTACTGATTAGAGGCTTTAGGGGCAGTCCAGTGAGCATGTGCTGTTGATTATCACCGATGAGGGAGCCTGTCCAAATAGCACGCTGATTAATGATTTACTTTTTTTCTTGTCGTTCAAAATAGATTCAGAAGTGGGAGGAGAGTCTGAGTGCCAGACAGGCAGAGCGTGTATTGCAAAATGAATGGAACTTATAAGAAGTGAGTTCTTGTACAATATGCATATGGAGATAGGCCAGAACCTGTGTATTCACACCCCTTTTACTTTGTCCACATTTTGTTTTTAACCTACATGACAGAGTGAAAAGAAGAACGCCTGTACAGAATAACAAATATTCCAAAACATGCGTTCTGTTCGCAATAAGGCACTGAAGTAAAATTGCAAAAAATGTGGCTCAGATATGAACTTTATGTCCTGAATAAATTGCATTATGTTTGGGGCAAATCCAACACAACACATCACTGAGTCCCACTATTCGTATTTTCAAGCATGGTGGTGGCTGCATCATGTATAAGTATGTTTGTCATCAGCAAGGACCATATCGTTTTTGGGGGGATAAAAATAAACTAATAGTGCTAAGCAAGGCCAAATTCAAGAGGAAAAACCTGGTTCAGTCTGCTTTCCAACAGACACTGGGAGACAAACTGTCACGCCCTGACCTTAGTTTCTCGTTTTTTCTATATATTTTGGTTAGGGCAGGGTGTGACTAGGGTGGGTACTCTAGTTGTTGTATGTCTAGGGTTTTTGTCATTTATGGTTTTTGTATGACTATGTTGGCCTGATATGGTTCCCAATCAGAGACAGCTGTTTATCGTTGTCTCTGATTGGGGAACATATTTAGGTAGACATTTTTTCATTGTTAGTTGTGGGATCTTATCTATGTTTAGTTGCCTGTCAGCACTATTTTGTATAGCTTCACGTTTCGTTTGTTATATTTAGTTGGTTTGTTCGGGATTCATTTATTAAAAGAATATGTACGCATACAACGCTGAGCCTTGGTCCGATCCTTTCAACGAATGTGACACAAACTCACCTTTGAGCAGGAAAACAACCTAAAACACAAGGCCAAATATGCACTGGAGTTGCTTACCAAGACGACATTGAATATTCCTGAGTGGCCTAGTTACAGTTTTGACTTAAATCGGCTTGAAAATCTATGGCAAGACTTGAAAATGGCTGTTTAGCAATGATCAACAACCAACTTGACAGAGCTTGAATATTTTTTTAACGAATAATGTGCAAATATTGTACAATTCAGGTGTGGAAAGCTCTTACATGCTGCCAACTCCGCTCGCGTCGCATTCGCGAGCGTTGCAAAATAAAGTTACACCTACATGTTATTTCATCATTGCACCCACACTGCTCGCACGTGCCAATGAGCGTCTGTGTTGCGAGGCGCTAAAATAGAAGTCAATTATATTTGTGACACTGAACGCGGTGCAAATCCTGCCTCTCCCTTCTCATTGGTTTATAGAAGCAGATAACCAATGAGGAGCTGGCACATGGGTATACCCACGTGGGTGATTGAAAGATGAACTGAGGTCGGTCGGTCGTGGTAATAGACCTTATTATGCGTGTGGTTTGAGCATGGTGTTACAGACTTACCCAGAAAGACTCACAGCTGTAATTGCTGCCAAAGGTGCTTTACAAAGTATTGACTCAGGGTGTGAATACTTATGTAAATGAGATATTATGTAAATGAGATTCAATCAAATGGCTACCCTGTCAAGTCCTGACCTTAGTTCCTTTTTTATGTCTGTTTTAGCTTGGTCAGGGCGTGAGAGTTGGGGTGGGCATTCAATGTTTTTGTTCTATGTTTTGTATTTCTGCTTTTGGCCTGGTATGGTTCCCAATCAGAGGCAGCTGTCAATCGTTGTCTCTGATTGAGAACCATACTTAGGTAGCCTGTGTTCCCACTATGATTTGTGGGTAGTTGTTTTCTGTTTAGTGTATGTCACCTTACAGAAGGAACTGTTTTGTTTCTTCCATTCACTTTGTTATTTTGTTTCGTGTGTTCACTGCTAATAAAGTAACATGGACACGTACCACGCTGCGTATTGGTCCGATCCTTCATACTCGTCGTCAGACGACGAAGAGATCCGTTACATACCCAGACTATTTGCAATGCCCCACTCCCCTCTTTTATACTGCTGCTACTTACTCCCTGTTGTTATCATCTATGCATAGTCACTTTAATAACTCTACCTACATGTACATATTACCTAAACTAACCGGTGCCCCCGCACATTGACTCTGTACCGGTACCCCCCTGTATATAGTCTGGCTATTGTTATTTTACTACTGCTCTTTAATTACTTGATACTTTATTTATTATTCTTATCCGTATTTTTTAAACTGCATTGTTGGTTAGGGGCTAGTAAGTAAGCATTTCACTGTATGGTCTACACTGGTTTATTCGGCGCATGTGACTAATAAAATTTGATTCGATTTTTATTTGAATTACGGTTGTAACACAACAAGACTTGGAATAAGTCAAGGGGTATGAATACTTTCTGAAGGTACTGTAGGTAAATGTCATGATCACTTTCACTTTAAAATCAGCCTAAACAAAGGGAGGTGTACTCAGTACTCAATATAATGTATTTCTTTGTCTAACATTATGCAAATGTAAATAAATAGGGCCCAAAGTGACTTTCTTCAGTGACACAGGTCTTAAGACCCTGTGTAGTGGATGCTTTAGGATATGTTATTGATATGTTAAGTGAATTAGCCCAATCACATCCGTTGCGCTTTATGTGCCCAGCAGGGTGCCTGGCTTGAATAGGAGCACAGTCTTGAGGACCTCTTCTGTCACCCCACTCAGTACTGACAACCTCAAACAATGAGCACTTGTGTCAACAAAGAGGAGGCATGCTACAGAGGAAATGTCATCATATGAGATTACATGATTCTGTGAAGAAATCTCACTGTTATTATGCAGTAATTCCTGTAAAACGACGATGACAATATTTCATCAGGGTACGTTGACTGGTTCATCAATGTTATGCAGGTGAATGAGGACCCAAAAGCGACTTGGCGAAAACAGAGTCTTTATTCCAGTAAAGGAAATAGGCAATACTCCTGGACAATCAGAGCAGAAAACAAAACATAAAAAACTTAATTCCACTCGTAGTGACGAGGACAGACTGGAGACTCGACCATTAACTGTAGGTTGCCTCGGGAAAGCACCGACCGTAGCAGACTCAGACACCTGCTCACACGCAGCATCTGAGGGAAACAAGACACGACAGGGCGAGACAAAGACACAGCACGGCGAACAATATACAAGGATCCGACAGGACAGAAACGGAAAACAAGGGGAGAAATAGGGACTCTAATCAGAGGGCAAGATAAGGAACAGGTGTGAAAAGACTAGATGATTGAGTAGGGGAATAGGAACAGCTGGGAGCAGGAACGATAGAGAGAAGAGAGAGAGGGAGGGAGAGAGAAAAAAGGGAACGAACCTAATAAGACCAGCAGGGGAAAACGAACAGAAGGGAAAGCAAAATGACAAGACAATATAAGACAAAACATGACAATCAAGGTCCGGATGACTGTTTCAGGTGTGTGTTTGTGTTAGAGAACGACAATATGTATTTTTTTAGGACCGATATCGATTTTGGGGGGTCAACGAGGCCAATGGCTGATATTTTTGGCAGATATTCAATATAATTACATTTGAAACTGTTGACGACAAAATCTATTCAGTGAAAATGGGTCCATCGTAACGATTTGTGATCACTGATGCTTATGAAACTAGTATTTTTTTGTCATTTTCCATGATCGGGAAAATGTTGTTTTTTTGGGGCTGATCAGAACGCATCTCTGCAAACAGAACAAAATTAGAAATTAGAAACAAATCAATTGACTAGTTCAGCTATCTGTCAAGACACGGTGTTGTAACTTGATCCTACTGTTTTCGATTAGATAGAGCGAGGCTGTAACTCCTGTCCCTTTCAAATCTCTCATATCACTTGCTGCAATTTACTGCTACTATGAGAACTCCTGTAGCTCAATGGTGATGAAATTTGTTACCAAGCCATAAATGTGGATAATATCTAACAAGGAGAGCGAGGGTATGCCTCTGAATGCCTAAAATCTGCTCATAGTTTGAGAAGTGAGAACGCAAATCAAATTGTATTAGTCATGCACCCATACATACGAAACAGGAACACATGCTCTTTCCATGAGATAATCTGACCAGGTGAAAACTATGATCCCTTACTGATGTCACTTGTTAAATTAACTTCAATCAGTGTAGATGAAGAGAGGAGACAAATGAACTAAGGATTTTTAAGCCATTCATGTGTGCCAGGGTGAATGGGCAAGGCAAAATATTTAAGTGCCTTTGAACTGGGTCTGTATGGAAGTAGGTGCCAGGCACACCGGTTTGAGGCTGTCAAGAACTGCAACTCTGCTCTGTTTTTCACGCTCAACAGTCGTATCAAAAATGGGCCACCATCCAAAGCACATCCAGCCAACTAGACACAACTGTGAGAAGCAATGGAGTCAACGTGGGCCAGCATCCCTGTGGAACGTTTTTGAAACCTTGTAGAGTTCATGCCCGATGTATTGAGGCTGTTCTGAGGGCAAACGTGGGTGCAACTCAATATTAGGAAGGTTTTCCTAATGTTTTGTACACTCGGTGTATTTTGCAGATGTTATCAGAGGTGCAACAAAATGCTTCTGTTTCTAGCTCCAACAGTGCAGTAGTACCTAACAATACAAAACAATACACACAAATTTAAAGACAGGAATGAAGAAATATTTAGAACAAGCAATGTCAAGAGTCCTGAATATAAATACATCCATTATGTATATGAATAGAAAATGTGTACACAGCAGTAGTTATACAGGATGAGCCTGGACTAAAATACAGTTTATACATATGAAGTGGGTAAAACAGTATGTAAACATTATTAAAGTGACCAGTGTTCAATGACTATGTACAGTGCATTCGGAAAGTATTCAGACGTCTTGACTTTTTTCACATTTTGTTACGTTACAGCATTATTCTAAAAATATACACTGCTCAAAAAAATAAAGGGAACACTAAAATAACACATCCTAGATCTGAATGAATGAAATATTCTTATTAAATACTTTTTTATTTACATAGTTGAATGTGCTGACAATACAATCACACACAAATTATCAATGGAAATCAAATTTATCAACCCATGGAAGTCTGGATTTGGAGTCACACTCAAAATTAAAGTGGAAAACCACACTACAGGCTGATCCAACTTTGATGTAATGTCCTTAAAACAAGTCAAAATGAGGCTCAGTAGTGTGTGTGGCCTCCACGTGCCTGTATGACCTCCGTACAACGCCTGGGCATGCTCCTGATGAGGTGGCGGATGGTCTCCTGAGGGATCTCCTCCCAGACCTGGACAGTCTGTGGTGCAACGTGTCATTGGTGGATGGAGTGAGACATGATGTCCCAGATGTGCTCAATTGGATTCAGGTCTGGGGAACGAGCGGGCCAATCCATAGCATCAATGCCTTCCTCTTGCAGGAACTGCTGACACACTCCAGCCACATGAGGTCTAGCATTGTCTTGCCTTAGGAGGAACCCAGGGCCAACAGCACCAGCATATGGTCTCACAAGGGATTTGAGAATCTCATCTCGGTACCTAATGGCAGTCAGGCTACCTCTGGCGAGCACATGGAGGGCTGTGCGGCCCCCCAAAGAAATGCCACCCCACACCATGACTGACCCACCACCAAACCGTTCATGCTGGAGGATGTTGCAGGCAGCAGAACGTTCTCCACGGCGTCTCTAGACTCTGTCACGTCTGTCACATGTGCCCAGTGTGAACTTGCTTTCATCTATGAAGAGCATCTTGGTGTTCTCTGGCAAATGCCCAACCCCACCTGTGGACGTCGGGCCCTCATACCACCCTCATGGAGTCTGTTTCTTACCGTTTGAGCAGACACATGCACATTTGTGGCCTGCTGGAGGTCATTTTGCAGGGCTCTGGCAGTGCTCCTCCTGCTCCTCCTTGCACAAAGGCAGAGGTAGCGGTCCTGCTGCTGGGTTGTTGCCCTCCTACGGCCTCCTCCACGTCTCCTGATGTACTGGCCTGTCTCCTGGTAGTGTCTCCATGCTCTGGACACTACGCTGACAGACACAGCAAACCTTCTTGCCACAGCTCGCATTGATGTGCTATCCTGGATGAGCTGCACTACCTGAGCCACTTGTGTGGGTTGTAGACTCCATCTCATGCTACCACTAGAATGAAAGCACTGCCAGCATTCAAAAGTGACCAAAACATCAGCCAGGAAGCATAGGAACTGAGAAGTGGTCTGTGGTCACCGCCTGCAGAACCACTCCTTTATTGGGGGTGTCTTGCTAATTGCCTATAATTTCCACCTGTTGTCTATTCCATTTACTCAACAGCTTTTGAAATTTATTGTCAATCAGTGTTGCTTCCTAAGTGGACAGTGTGATTTCACAGAAGTGTGATTGACTTGGAGTTACATTGTGTTGTTTAAGTGTTCCCTTTATTTTTTTGAGCAGTGTATATATATCATAGTTAACATTTATTTAACTAGGAAAGTCAGTTAAGAACAAATTCTTATTTACAATGACGGCCTACCCCGGACAAACCCTCCCCTAACCCTGACGACGCTGAGCCAATTGTGCGCCGCCCTATGGGACTCCCGATCATTGCCGCTTGTGATAGAGCCCGGGATCGAACCAGCTTCTGTAGCGAAAACAGGTTTTTAGACATTTAAGTAAATTCATTCAAAATATTAAACAGAAACACTTTATTTACATTAGTATTCAGGCCCTTTGCTATGAAACTTGAAATTGAACTCAGGTGCATCCTGTTTCCATTGATCATCCTTGAGATGTTTCTACAACTTGATTGGAGTCCACATGGGGTAAATTCAATTGATTGCACATGATTTGGAAAGGCACACACCTTTCAATATAAGGTCCCACAGTTGACAGTGCATGTCAGAGCAAAAACCAAGCCATGAGGTCGAAGGAATTGTCCGTGACAGGATGGTGTCAAGGCACAGATCCGGGGAAGGGTATCAAAGAATTTCTGCAGCGTTGAAGGTCCCCAAGAACACAGTGGCCTCCATCATTCTTAAATGGAAGAAGTTTGGAACCATTAAGACTCTACCTAGAGCTGTCCGCCCGGCCAAACTGAGCAATCGGGGGAGAAGTGCCTTGATCAGGGAGGTGACCAAGAACCCGATGGTCACTCTGACAAAGCTCTAGAGTTCCTCTGTGGAGATGGTACAGTAGAACCTTCCAGAAGGACAACCATCTCTGCAGCACTCCACCAATCAGGCCTTTATGGTAGAGTGGCCAGGCGGAAGCCACTCCTCATTAAAAGGCACATGACAGCCCACTTAGAGTTTGCAAAAAGGCACCTAAAGACTCTCAGACCATGAGAAACAAGATATTTTGGTCTGATGAAGCCAAGATTGAACTATTCGGCTTGAATGCCAAGTGTCACGTCTGGAGGAAACTTGGCATTTAAATGTTTTATTTATTTATTTAACCAGGTAAGCCAATTGAGAACAAGTTCTCATTTACAACTGCGACCTGGCATCATCCCTATGGTGAAGCATGGAGGTGGCAGCATCATGCTGTGGGGATTTTTTTCAGTGGCAGGGACTGGGAGACTAGTCAGGATCGAGGGAAAGCTGAATGGAGCAAAGTACAGAGAGATATTTGACGAAAACCTGCTCCAGAGCACTCAGGACCTCAGGCTGGGGCAAAAGTTCACCTTCCAACAGGACAATGACCCTAAGCACCTTGCCAAGACAACACAGGAGTGGCTTCGGGACAAGCCTCTGAATGTCCTTGAGTGGCTCAGCCAGAGCCTGGACTTGAACCCGATTGAACATCTGTGGAGACACCTGAAAATAGCTGTGCAGCAACGATCCCCATCCAACCTGACAGAGGTTGAGAGAATCTGCAGAGAAGAATGGGAGAAACTCCCCAAATACAGGTGTGACAAGTTTGTAGCGTCATACCCAAGAAGACTCGAGGCTGTATTCGCTGCGAAAGGTGCTTCAAAAAGTATTGAGTAAAGGGTCTGAATACTTATGTAAATGTGATATTTAATGTGTTACCATTTCTAAAAAACTTTTTCTTTGTTATTATGGGGTATTGTGTGTAGATTGATAAGGGGGGAAAACAATTGAATCAACTTTAGATTAAGGTTGTAATGTAACAAAATGTGGAAAAAATCAAGGGGTCTGAATACTTTCCGAATGCACTGTACATAGGGCAGCAGTCTCAGGTGCAATGTAGAGTACAGGATGGTAGCCGGCTAGTAACAGTGACTAAGTTCAGGTCAGGGTACTGGGCGGAGGCCGGCAAGTGGTGACTATTTAACAGTCTAATGGCCAGTAGATAGAAGCTGTTTTTCAGTCTCTCTGTCACAGTTTTGATGCACCTGTACTGTCTCCTCCTTCTGGATGGTAGCAGGGTGAACAGGCCATGGCTTGGATGGCTGAGGTCCATGATAATTTTCTTGGACTTCCTGTGACACCGGGTGCTGTAGAGGTCCTGGAGGGAAGGCAGAGTGATGTATTGGACAGACCGCACCACCCTCTGGAGAACCCTGCAGTTGCGGACGGTGCTGTTGCAGTACTAGGCGGTGACACTGCCCGATAGGAATACCTGAATGGTGCATCTGTAAAAGCCAAGTGAGGTTGAAGATGCACTGTTGTGACTTCTTCACCGTCTGTTTGGGTGGACCATTTCAGCTTGTCAGTGATGTGCACGCCGGGGAACTTGAAGCTTTTTCACCCTCGACACATTTTCCTGGCACCACTCTGCCAGGGCCTTCACCTCCTCCATGTAGGCTGTCTCGTTGCTGTTGGTAATCAGGCCTACCACTGTTGTCATCTGGAAACTTGATAGTTGAGTTGGAGAAGTGCGTGGCCGCACAGTCAGCACACATACACACGCTGATCTACAGCTTTCTTTGTCCATAAACATGCAGAAAAATTCTTAGGTATCCAAACCTATCGCCAACCTTTAATTTTGGAATTTTAAAACACTTATTTTCCTATTATGACAGTCATCTAATCCGACTATCAACTGTCAAATTTAAGGATACGATTCTCGCTGGTCAGATCAGCACACCAGTAAATAGCTAACGTTACAATGCAAGTCAGATGTCTTGTTGCCTAAAAATGGTTCTTGTTCAAAATGATAACTAGCTAACGTTAGCTAGCTACGTTGGTTATTATCTCCTATCTGATATCTTAGCACCATGTTTATCTAGCCAGCTAGCTAGTATACTAGCTAATATAGCTAGCTAGCTAACACCACAGATGAAGGGGTTAGGTATTGTAATCTTTGCAGGTTAGGGTTAGGGTTACAGGTTACATAGCTAGCTTATGTATTGCATTTACATCATGTGTGTGTGTTAAAGAACAGGCACGTCAACACAAGGCTTATTAATATTTGCAACAGGTGTTAAATTTTGGTCACGGTGTCAATTCCTCCATTTCTCAATACCGCACCTTTCTGTTGAAAAATTAGCTAGCTCGTTGCTTCTGCTGATTTTCCCAGCTAGACATTCCTCTGCCTTGTGCAGTGCTCATGGCTCAGGTGGTGAGTGGTGGCTGGCATAGCAGCAGTTTGCTATGTAGCGGGACTATCGGCAAAACCGATAGAGAAGGGCCAATAGACTAGAAAAAGTCAATATCGGCCTGATATATCGGCCCGGCCGATTATCGGTCATTCTCTAGTGTGTGTGACTGTGTGTGTGTGTGAGATTGACTAAACTGACAGGATGGGTGTGGTGGACAGGCTACAGTAATCTGCTGGATTCACACAGGCTTTCCCACACCCTGGCTGATGCTACACCACACCAAAACATGCTGCATAATCAACCTTCAGTGAGGACTGACTGGGTGAGATAGTGCAGGTGTGTACACACAAGGAGACTTGTGCTTTAATGCCCTTTTGAGTTCACTCCCCTACTATTTTCAAGCATGATAAAAAAAAAGTGCATTATAGAACAGTGGTTCTCAACCTGGGGTAGCCTACATGTACCCCTGGAGGTACTTGGCCTATCCACAGAGGGTACTGGTAAAATGTACGTGGGGGTACCTCGGGGGTACTCCAGACAGAGCAAAATGTGTAAACAAAAAAGGTTGAGACAACTGGGTTCCCTTCAGGATATATTAATTGTGAGATCATCTGAATTGTCAGTGAAAAGCAAACAAAAATAATAGATGTCAAAGTAATCCCTGTAAGTATGACTTTATAGAGTAAAAAAATGTCAGCAATAAAACGTTGTTCGTTGTACCATGTCAGCACACATACATTTCTACTGATAGCAGTGAAGGTTGTTCTGTTGTTAAGCATAATGACATGACTGATACAAATTCAAAGTATACATAGCTATATGACATAATAGTGGACAGAACACATCTGATTCGATCCGATCACCTTTCAAATAGTTCTACAATTACGAACTGTACTAGCATTCATATACCGAGGGAGAGAAGTCTGTGAGGGAGCAAAAAAAAGTCAACCCAATCAGACGAAAAAATCTAGAACAAGCCTTTGTGGAAGTCCCTCCCTTGAATTTTAGCGAGGTAGAGCTGCTATATGCTCGGACGTCAGAGGGACGATGGTGGAGGGCTGGTAAAGATGGCGGCGCTCTCCGAGGATGGGAGGTATGGACTGAATTGTGGCCGACGGAATGCAGATCGAGTCACCGTATTGCACGTAAAATTGACAGAGACAGCTTTCAGAGCAATAGAGAGCCACCAAACCTGTAAGGTAAGTTGAATGAATGTTTTATAGCTTACGTTATACGAGGCTATCAAAACTGGTGAACAAACTGCCACGCACAGCCAGTTTGAGCTAACGTTAGCTGTCTAGAGCTACATTATCCCCGGCCAAGTCAGTTTTATTCTACTTCAAGTACTTTGGTGAAATAGATTAATATTTGGATGGCAGTTTCGCGTGACATCTTTCGCTAACGATAATTTACCGTATGTTGAGGAGGATTGGCACTGCAGTCAGTATTTGGGCGTTTGGATATGTGTTAAAGAGTTTAACATAACTAACGTTAGCTAGCTAAACTTGTAATCTGGGGGCTATGAGTGACAAACGTCCTACCTATAAAGAAGTTGGCAGACGTAAACTGAATTTCTGACAATAGTCAAACGTTAGACAGCCAATCTAGTTGAGAAAAAAATATGATCGGATAACGTTAAACGTTACCTGGCAAAATGGCTAGCTACTAACAAAGTAGCTGAAGTGACATTACTCAAATTAAAATAAATTGGCTAATGTTGAAAGTAGTCAACCGTTTGTGTTTACTTAGCCACTGTCACCGGCTGTTACCATACCATTATAGGGAGTTCAAATCAATTCTCAATATTTAAAAAAATATACCTTACATTTTCACGCCACTATGGTCGATATTTTCTTACGTGTATTTTACCACTTACATTTATCTCCCCCCAAAAATCATATTTTATTCACAAATGATCAAATTCACTCCATTGGCATTGTCACTTCCTTTAATCCGAATCAAAATGTTGGTTTTATACCCCCCCAAAATTGGAATGGCAGTAGGCTACACCATATGACATAACTTTACTGTTTTGGCCATAGACCTATCCAGTTGCTCTTGCATTCCACACTGAAAGTTCGTCCATTTTTTTTACGGCGCGTTATGTTCATTACTAAACTCTTGATTTAAATGTGAATGTTATTTTCTCCAGCTATCTTCCCAGGCGAGTAATTTTACGACAAATGTTGCTAATCTTTGTAAGTACACAGTCATGTAGCCTAGGATATGTTGTCGGTTGACTGCGATTTGTTATGAAAACGTTACAGCTAGGCCCATTTAATATTGATCGGATTATTTGCTGTTTCCCTCAAAATACTATTCACTTGATGACGATTTCTGGTGTTTTCTCGCATTTTACTTGTAATCTGGTGTTCTCCCTTAAAACTACAGTACTGTACCTTACACAACTTTCAAAATCCCAACATCGCTGAGCCTATAAATGGGGTCCCGGCTAGAAGGGATCCAGCTTTTGTCAAATTAGTGTCAAATGTTATTTTTCTGTGCATTTTAGCTAACCTTAACCCTTTTCTAAACTTAACCTAATTCGCCTAACTCTTTGCGATAATTATCATAACATGCTGCGTAAATTCTCATAACCTGCTGCGAAAAGTAAAATCTACGTTAATTTGACAGAAGCTCGATCCCATATAGCCATGACACTAACAGTCACTGACTCTTTCCTTTTTAGTTTTACCAGCATAGTGGTTGGTGCGCACACTAAACGATGTGGCATACATAGTACGTGGGTCACACACACTAAGATTCTTAGCGTGGTATAGAGAATCCTGAAGACTACGTTGTCTCAGTATGTGATTTAGATTTAGAACAAGCTGTGGCTCAAAGCAGACATTTTCAGTCAGGCATTCACACTTGCCATACAGAGTTTAAATATTTAGCCAATAGCCTACATTTTTCATTGAATCCCATTGCTTGTGAACTTCAGAGCTTTAACCATTTGGTTTTGTCGAAAACCAGATTCCAGATACATTCAGGGTGATGCGATACCATAGAATTAGGAATAAATAGTAATTTAATAGGATTTCTATGTGTGATACAACATATCACTGGCTTCCTTTCTGGCAAGCTCTCATTGGCAATTGCTGATCACCCTTCTCAAAATATGTCGTTGCATATCTCACACTGCAACAGAATTGCAGATTTTGTGCTGATAAAAATTGCTGTAGCAGAGGCCTATTATGTCTGGGCCCTTACAGATGCTGTTAGGGAACCAACCTGTATGGACTAGAGGTCGACCGATTAATTAGGGCCGATTTCAAGTTTTCATAACAATCGGAAATCTGTATTTTTGGACACCACATTTATATATATATATATATTTACACCTTTATTTAACTAGGCAAGTCAGTTAAAGGACACATTCTTATTTTCAATGACGGCCTAGGAACGGTGGGTAAACTGCCTTGTTCAGTGGCAGAACGACTTATTTTTTTTTACCTTGTCAGCTCGGGGATTAGTTTTTGCAACCTTCCGGTTACTAGGCCAATGCTCTAACCACCTGCCTTACATTGCACTCCACAAGGAGCCTGCGTGGCAGGCTGACGACCTGTTACGTGAGGGCAGCAAGAAGCCAAGGTAAGTTGCTAGCTAGCATTAAACTTATAAAAAACAATCAATCTTCACTTAATCACTAGTTAACTACACATGGTTGATATTACTAGTTTATCTAGCGTGTCCTGTGTTGCATATAATTGATGCGGTGCCTGTTAATTTCTCATCGAATCACAACCTACTTTGCCAAACGGGTGATTTAGCACTCGTTGCACCAAACCTAACCATCAATGCCTTTCTTTAAAATCAATACACAAGTATATATTTTTAAACCTGCATATTTAGTTAATATTGCCTGATAACATGAATTTCTTATAATTATGGAAATTATGTCACTTCTCTTGCGTTCTGTGCAAGCAGTATATGCAGCAGTTTGGGCCGCCTGGCTCGTTGCGAACTGTGTTAAATCCATTTATTTTCCTAACAAAGACCGTAATTAATTTTCCAGAATTGTACATAATTATGACATAACATTGAAGGTTGTACAATGTAACAGCCATATTTAGATTTAGCGCCACCCGTTAGATAAAATACGGAACGGTTCTGTATTTCACTGAAAGAATAAACGTTTTGTTTTCGAAATGATAGTTTCCGGATTCGACCATATTAATGACCAAAGGCTCGTATTTCTGTGTTGTGTTATAATTAAGTTTATGATTTGATATTTGATAGAGCAGTCTGACTGAACGATGGTAGGCAGCAGCAGGCTCGTACGCATTCATTCAAGCAGCACTTTCCTGCGTTTTGCCAGCAGCTCTTCGCAATGCTTCAAGCGTTGAACTGTTTATGACTTCAAGCCTATCAACTCCCAAGAATAGGCTGGTGTAACCGATGTGAAATGGCTAGGTAGTATCGGTGTTAAAAAATCATAATCGGTCAACCTCTAGTAGGGACCAAATAAACTAACATGTTAATCCGATGGCCGTAAAACCTGTATTATCTGGATGCACTTCAGAGATGCAGTAAACGGGGCTCAGGTGCCTGTGATCAACTGAGGCCAGGAGCCCTGGGAAGTTCAATGGACTGTCAACAACAGTTACATAATTCCAGCAACAAGCTAGTCGGACTTGGTGTAGCATATGTTCAGGGCCTAGTTAATAAAATAAAAAAATCCAGATCAAAATGATTTCATTTGAAATTGAGAAACAGGCGCAGTTACAAGCCTGCTAGAGATAGCGGCAGGCAGATTTAAAAAAATGTCCACAGTCGCAGTATAGATAAAGCCTGAGCTGGAATGGGAAGCTAGCTTTAGAAAACGCTGAGTAGATCTAGCTTGTTTCGTAGTTAGTATACCCCTCTGGAGTAGGCTAATTAAAGTCTGGGGTTGAAAGGGTGTCAGGCGGTGCTATGGGAAGGAACACCGCCTTGGTGAATAGGCGCCGATCAAAGTAAAAAAATTAACAGGATCGCGTCACTGTATCTGACAGAACACACAAATATGTGATAGGCCTAGCAGACATCACACAAGTGTTTTGTATTCTATTGCCTCTTTTTATATCTAAATGGTTTCTGACTAGACCTACTTGCTGCAAATTATATTGCTGTAGGGAGATAATGAAACCTCTATACTAAAATCTATTCCAAGTCCTAGTAGTTAGCCTAGGCCTATATTCTGATGACCCAACAACCTTATTGGAAGTATAACAGTAGGCCTTGTATGCTGCAATGACAAGCCTACCATCTCTTGCTGACTGAGCAGCCAAAACTGCCTGCTTTTTGTTTCTTTCTCTCTCTCTGATTTGTGTGGGGGCTGAACTATATCTACTGGAGTGGGAAAGCTGCCTAGCCCTGGCACTGTGTGGTGGCATGAAATGTGATCAGGAGTGTGTATGTGTGGACTGGATGGTCTGGGAGTGTGTGTTGGGGGATGGGTGAAATGCTGTGGCTGGTTCTACAAACTTCTGTAGAGGAAACTGTGCCGAATTCAGCATTCAGACCAAATGCAAGAGAACACTGTTTACTTTACAGAACTTTACTCATCATGGGCTAATGAACAGTAGCTAGTTAGTTTGGTGTGTGTGAAGTGAACTGCACTTTTTTTAGTGTAAACTATCACTTACCTATTGTTTGAGGACAGATATCAAAATAAAATGGTGATACATGTTTGTTAGGAAATGGCTGAATGATGGGAGTATGGCAACGAGTTTTCTTAGAAACCCAGAAATAAAGCCTTGTTTATTTGAGACTAGGCTTTAGCCTACTCTAAAGATATTTATGCTGAAGAGCCACAAATATACGCTAACCCGTGAATTTTGTGTGGCTTAGGCTGTGTGTTATTGGGATTTTGTTGTTTAGAATTGATGTTGTGAGCTCAGAAAATGGTTTGTGGCCTGTACGCCCTGCCCAGGAAACAAACTTTGGGAAATGTTCGTATGGTCTATCCCTGTGCAAGTTTACTTACCCTAATCATTTTCGGTGTACACTGTTAAGGGAAAGTTGCAGGAGGGAAGTTCCTGAAGTTTCAAAACAGCCAGTGAGGAACCTATTCTGCAGTGCCGATGTTTCCTCATGGTGCTACCATTATATGCAACCTGCTGATGTAATTGGAATACATGTGATTTGCTATCATAATCTGACAAATTCCATTTGCTAATTCTGAGGAAAAGCTGATATTCCTGACCACTTTGTTTGAGATGCCTATGATTTAGGCGAGTGGAGTTGCTAATTCCTGCTCTTAATTCCTACTTTTACTCGTCACAAATGTATGAAACTATAAACATGGTAGCTAGCACATCAGTAGGATAGTAGTAACAGAATACCCTAATTTTGTCACCAGTAGTAACAGAATAGCCTAATTTTGTCACTAAATTAGAAAACGCTTTGGGTGTTTTTCTCAACCACAGCTCAGTGATACTCTAATTGTAACAGAGATTTTCCATCATAACAAGTCAAATGTCAATCTCGCAGTCAACACTTGCGTTGAAGGTGTCCAATCCCGGTCCTCTCTTTTTCAGAATGTACCGTCCTCGCGGCCAACAATACAATTCAAGGGACTCCAAGGGGTAAGTATGTTCACACCTAAAATCTTCATTTTGACTACAGTACTACGGGCCAACCCTGTGGCTGGTAGACCGAGTTTTGTAAATCAACCATGAAAGGTTGAATAAGTTAACATTTGAGTGCTGAAAATTATGACCAATGTTGTTGAAGACCCAATGACTGTCTTGATTTCAGTGAAATGTGCATTTGTTCAGCTACGAGGTGTGGTGGCTTGTTGCCTGACACTTGCTACCCCTCTGAAAGCATCCGGTTAACCCCTGACTGCCCTGGCTGTGCACTATAAAGAGTTTAACTCTCCAATGTCTCAAGATCTATAAATACTGCTCTAACAGTCTGCAACTGGGCCCAGAGCACAGGGACCAGACTAAGGTTACAAAATGACCATAAATTCCCTGGTTTTCCCAACATCAAATTTTTGTGGATTCCCAGCATCAGGGGGGAGAAAGCAGTAAATCTGGAAACCTCCAACCAGGATTTCAGAAAAACCAGGGAATTTATTGAAATTTCCCAGAATGTAGCAACCCTAGTCTGGTACCTGTGCTTTGGGCCCAGCTGCAGACTGTCAACACACACACTACCAGCAACTTCGACCTCAAAGATCTGCCTGTCATGCAAACTTGCATTCATTAATCTGAGATCCCATAGCTCAGATCAGTCTATATTGACAGAGGCAATACACACGCATCACTGTAAAGGGATAATGTTACAAGACCATGAGAAATGAGGCCCACTTGAAGTGTTTTTACAGATGGTTCGCTATTTGCCATGACTGACTCTCACATTCAAATATGAGCGAAATCTCTTCCCAGCCCGACGCTATAGCAGTAGAGCAAAATGAATCCCCATTTTACATTTACATTACATTTAAGTCATTTAGCAGACGCTCTTATCATTTCACACCCCATTCAGAATGATTGAGTACCTCCATTCAATTCCTCACTAATGCATACATCTTGAGGGCAAAGAGAGGCCTTCCTGGTTTTCTGTGGTAATTAATTTTCTTTAATTGTCCTTTTTATGTGAACCTCACAGCGCATTAAGATCCCAAGGACTGACTCTCTGGATGGCTCTCAGAACTTTGACTTCTATCTGTCCAATGTGGGCAAGGACAACCCTCAGGGAAGCTTTGAGTGCATCCAACAATATGTGTCCAGGTAAGCACCCTCTGGAACTAAACTGAGCATGCGCCAGTGCCCGCTACTGAAGACCCAACATAAACTGGTTTGTTAACTGGAATGCATGTCACTCTGGTGTCAGAATTTGACCATGTCATTGAGCCTTGTTAATGAGGAATTGGGTCCAAGGTGAGAAACCCTGTGCTGTATGACTGAACCCCCCCCCCCCGTCCTTTCCAGCTCAGGGACCCCCCACCTGGTGTCCTTGGGGACGGTTCAGGACAAAGTCACGGTGTGTGCCACCAACGACTCCTACCAGGTGACCCGGGAGCGCATGGCGCAGGCCGAGGAGGACAGTCGCAAACGGGGGACCAAGGTCCTCAAGCCTGTGGGCCAGTTCAGAGGCAAGTTCCATGCACTAATCTACCCCCAACAGTAGTATTCTCACAGGCCGGGTCCCACTACTCCAAAATGGCTTTGTTTTCCTAACCTCTCTTTTTGAACCACTGATTCTCTTAAGAACTAGCTTGGTCAAAAGCAATGGAACTTAAAGCCCACTTTTCCATCATTTGTACCTGACTAAGCCCTTTGGGTTCAGTCTATTAGTGGTTACAAAAGGCGAGGGAAGGAGGCTATTTATGAATATTGAGACGGTCTGCCAACACAGCCAAATCTGGGTTAAAGTTGCACTCTAAGTAGTGCTTATTTAACAACCCTGGCCTACAGCCCCACTCTCCCAACACACACACACACACACCTGTAAACCAATTGTCTTGCCTTTTCTAATACGCTGCAACTAGATTGAGGTTGGGCAAGTGGAAAAGTAAAAGCTAATCTAATTTGGCCCCTCGCTCTGTCACAATCTCCCGTCCTGTCTGGCCGGTGGAGATATGATGGAGATTGAGAGTGTGCAATGTAACAGCTCAGTGTTGATTTAACTGGTCATGCCAAATCTGCCTCTGCTGACCTGGGACTCAGTTCTCCCACAGCAGAGAACCATATACTGAGCTTCACTGGTAAATCGTTTCTTTTCTAGCCTCAAACTGCTACAGAGGTTTTGGTGTCACAGAAATGGCCCTTTTTGTTACCAGTTATTGAACTCTAAAATATGTTCCTCATAGACGTCTTTATATGTGATATATTCTAGTATAAATCTGTCTTGTTCTCACATGGGTGGGGCTCAAATCCGTGATGACACGGAATCCATAAATTACGGAATTCAACTCGTATATCTTCTAAATATATTAAACTTATTCAAATTTGTATTAATTTGCCCAAGATTATAAGACATGAACAAAGTGCATAAGTGATTTGTATTAATTTGCCCAAGATTATAAGACATGAACAAAGTGCATAAGTGATTTGTATTAATTTGCCCAAGATTATAAGACATGAACAAAGTGCATAAGTGATTTGTATTTTCCTTCATCTTTCTCAAGAGGAAACCGTGTGGACATTCCCCTCTGTGTGTGTGAGCATTTGTATAACACTTTGTGTCGCTGTTAGCGATTATGCTAATGACAACCGTTTTCCAGTAGCTGGAAATGCTTTCTCAAAAACCTCAATTAAACGTTGCCTACAAAGTAGTCGCTCTACCAGGCAGAATGATATCATGATTATTTGCATCAATCCAGTGGTGATTTGTTTAGCAAACTGCAATCGCATGTGTGCTACAGAAACACCTCTAACCAAGCAAGTCTCTTGCTGGTGCACACTTGAATAAAAGGATATCTACGCCCCCAAAAGAATTATGTTGGGGACTTAAAACACCTAAATCTATAATAAAAACAAGGGCGGCAGGTAGCCTAGTGGTTAGAGCGTTGGGCCAGTAACCGTAAGGTTGCTCGATCAAATCCCAGAGCGGACAATGTAAAAAAAAATCTGTCGTTCTGCTCCAAGGCCGTCATTGTAAATAAGAATTTGTTCTTATCTGACTTAAATTAAACTAATTGTGATTTGTTTTTGTTTTTTGAGAGCAAAAACATGAACAAATCTGAAACCTGTAAAAACAAAATGGAGGAATCAATTGAATTTTGGGGAAAAAACTGAGTAGGGCAAAGCATTTAACATATTTTATAGGGCCCTAGTGGAGGGGGGGGGGGTCAGGGCCAGGGCTTACCAGTAGAAATAAACTCACAGTTATCCACATATATAAATTGGTATTGTCTGTCTAACAAAATTCAACAGTAAGCACATTCTTATCTTTGGTGGGAGGTTTATTCTAATGCCTCTTAACGCCAATCTTGAACTATAGTTGACTGCAGGAATCCCTGAAATCTGCTTTACTCGTCGTGGCTATGAACTTGGAGTCCCACCCACTCAGAAACTTAGTCAGTTAAACCCTCTTTCCCTTGGGAATTCATTTGCATACAATGGCCCAGATGGAAACTGAGAGGGGAGCAGAGGAAAGGGGTGGAGTTTGGGCATGTAACAGCTGGCTCAATAGAAGCACCCTATTAACATTAGCAAAAATGAGTCCTAACCTGCATTTTATCTTGTTTGTTTAGGGTTTGTCAGTTAGGTATATTGGTCTGGGACCCTATACAGTGTTTGTCATAAATAAGAGCCTATTTACTTGATGTCATTCAGAGTTTAGTACACTAAACACATGCATATCATGGCAGAAACCATGTAATTCTGTTAGGAAACCAACAGACTTGCAGTCCTTTATCTCTCACTGTATAGACTCACTAGGCTGGCCAAATGCTTGCAGACACAACTCATACCTGCCTCAGTCTCACCAGGCTGAGACAGCAAAATTGTGTGGTTTGTGTGCTTAGAGATCTCTCGCATGTCTATCAGCATTTGCCCAGACGAAGGGACTAGGGGGCAGATGAGGGTACAAGTTTCTCTCTAACCTTAATCTCTTAAAGAGCTTTAGGTTTTCATGATCACTGAGAACAGTATGAAGAGATGTCAAGGCATCCTGACTAAGCAGAAGACTAATGAGCTGGGGGCCAGATTCTATGTAGGCTCTTAATGACATTTACATTGGGAACTCAGTCTCTTCAAATCAGGCTTGTATGATTCAACTCGTACTAGTAGTGCACGGTTAGTTCAAATTCAATCCACATACATTTACGAACACAAAATGGTTGCCTAACGACTTTGACCCTCTAGGGTTCCAAGTGTCTGCTGGCTTTTGTCCTTATCTTTCAGTCAGTATCCAATAACCCTATAACATTGTTGTCATGTTGATAAAAAATGTCATTGTGGGATTGACAGCAAGTGACTTAGCTGCGAGTTAGCGAGTTAGTCATTTCTGCTGTAAACCCAATTCTGAGGTATTAGCAAGAACATTTTAAGTGGTCCATTTTAGGCATAAGAGAAACCAAAAACAGATCAAATAAATACATTTCTCGTCTATGCCTTCCTCACCCCTCTAACATCAGGTAAGAAAGTCCAGATCCGCAAGCCAGCGCCGTCAGGCTCCGAACCAGTTGCGGAGCGCAAACGCTCCACCCCCATCAACCCAGCCAACACCATCCGCAAGTGCCTTGCCAACAACCCGGTGTCCCAGCGGCCCTACCGCGACCGCCTCGTCCACCTGCTGGCTCTGCGCTCTTACAAGAAGCTGGAGCTACTGGCCAGGTTGCAACGGGACGGGGTCAGCCAGAAGGACCGCAGCTCTCTGGGGAGCACCCTGCAACAAGTAAGGCTAGTGCCCTGCAACAAGTAACCAAGAGGGTGGAGGATAGTGTTTCATAGGTAGTTTTTGATGAAACCGGGGGGAGAAGGGGCCAACAAATCTACAGATCCTTCCCCGAAACTGGTAGGGGAACACATCAGCGCTGATAATCTTTTTTATAATCACGTTTAAAAAATAATAATAATAATTACATGCAATATGTGGGTTGAACACACAGAATAAAATAATAAAAGTCCCATAAATGGTAGCGACTGCCCATTACATTATCACTTATTAATCACTTGAATAAGTTGTTGTAATTATTACATACATTATTATTTGATTACTATTTCATTCCAAGTCATTTCTATAGAGCTGCTGCCTACGCTCTCCGGCAAAATCATTATTTGAGAAGTTCTTCAACGTAAAGAAGAGATGCTTTTATGACTGCTGAATACCAGCTATCAATCACTTGAGGTAGATCATGTATTTTCAGGTAGAGATACCTTGCGAAGCAACTGCTCTCGAGTTAATATTGATCACACATTCTTCTTTAACTTAGCAGATGTAAAAGAAACACAAACTGGGAAAGTACGAGCACAATGGATTATGGTCATTGTAGTTAGTTTAGCACAGAAAACATGGTGATTATGTTCACTATTGGCCTTTTGGAAACTACAACTCCCTACTACATCGCACCGCTCGGGCTTGATGTTATTTCTAGAGAAACTGCGCAATGTGCACATTGAGCTCACGGGAAAAAAACCTAACAATGACATTCTAATCGTTGAACCGATGTCGGTCAATTAGTTTTAAAAACCAATGTCTGTTAATCGCTCAGCACTAGAACACATAGATAAGATGGTTAGAGCGTGAATAAATAATACATGGATATATAAAGTGATTCCTAAATATGCACTTAAGTTCATAGATATTTTAAAGTATGAGTAACTGGTAGCACTGTGTATGAGAAGACACATGTCCCGGTTTGCCCCTAGAAATCTTCACCCTTCTGAAGTATTAGACCACAGAATGCAAATCAGAGGACCTGTTCCCTGGAGTACAAAGACCTTCATTCACCACTACTGAACATAGCACACAGCAAGAATGAAGCAGCTATACATTAAAGCCATTAGTCGTACACACACAGACAATGTGTGTGTGTGTGTGTACACACACAGACGGCATGAACCACACATTTATAGATAACATACTCAAACTGGTTTATTTGCCTAAAGCAAATGAGTTGTCTGACTACAATGCTGACTACCCCCATGCTTGGGCTACATAAAACACAACATACAGACTCGCTTAGGAATTTGCATAATGTTGTGATGGAGAATGCAGAGACACAGAGTTTGGGGATGAAATGCTAATTAAATGTACTGACTTCATACCCAGGTTGACGCAAGTAGGGCAGGGACCAACAAAAGTCTTTAACCCTTAGGATTTGTTTGACTCAAGTAAAGAGGCAAAAATATTACCAGCGGTTGTATTTGTTGCTTTTAATGATCCCAAATTATTGGGCAGCACTTTTTTTTGAAAAGGAACAACTACAAAATTAGACGCTGCTGATCTTGTTCGCGTGTCTGTTTGTCCGCAGGTGGCCAACCTGAACCCCAAAGATAACTCTTACTCTCTGAAGGACTTTGTGTACCGCGATGTGCAGAGGGACTGGCCGGGCTACTCCGAGGATGACCGCGTTCAGGTCAACGGGATCTTGGTTCGGTAGGTCACAACGCATTTGTCTGAATGTTTTTGCGACGTTGCACCCTCCTGAACAGGCCCCTCCATTTTATTGCGAACGGGACTCCGTGTAGCGGCGGCTTACGGTCAGTTGACCCTCTCGTCTCCTCTTTCTCTCAGGAAACTGGGCCTTCCCACTGAGACACTTTCCTCCAGCAGTCCTCTAAAAGATGGCCTCCCGGCTTCCCCACAGGTAACCCCTCAACAGTACACCCTGCTGGACACAAACACTTTCAGTATTACTCGCACAAACCAATGCAGAGCGAACAGACAAGCCGAGCCAAACTAAATGACCAGTTCTCTCCTGTAAAGACACATTTTTATCTTAAACCTATGCAATGAATTGTTTGCTAAGATCAAAAGGAAACATTGGCCCTTTATCACTCATTCACCGTAGAAATCCTTGTTTGATGGTTTGGTTATGGTCTTTTAGCAGAAGTGCCAGCCCGAGTTGCCGGTTCACTTCACCGACCCCCTGATGCCGAAGAAGCCCCGCATCTCCCATGTCACCAGCCAAGGGCCCCCTGCCGCCCCAACCCCCATCCCCACCTCGTCCTCTAGAGAGCGCCGCGCCCCCCCGAAGGAGGATGACAGCCACCACAGCGCTGCTGCCACCACCAACACAAAGCGCTCGTCTCTCCCAGCCAGTACCACCACCACTGCTGGCCCGCCCCTCAACCACCACCTTCCCCCTCCCTCCCAGCTCCAGGTTTCTCAACGCCCTCTCCCGTCGCATCAGTCTGGCCCGGGCTCCAACTCCAACTCGCCCAGCACGCCCGAGGGCCGTGGCACCCAGGACCTGCCCCTGGACCAGAGCTCCACCTGCCTGGAACCCCCTCACCGATAGCCACCTCCAGCCCCCGAGCAGGACCACTGACCGTTATGGCCCCTGCATGCCGCCACCAGCCAGCTCCAGTCCCCAAAGCCACCCAGCCCTCACCATCTCTTCATCCTCCTCATCCTCTACCATCATCCCCCCTCCCTCGCCAAGCAGTAGCAAGAAGTCCAAGAAAAAGTCAAAGAAGCACAAAGAGAAGGACCGTGAGAAGGAGAGGCACAAGGATGTGCGAAGCAGTAAAGGCGATGGCCCTGGTGTCAGCCCCCGAGGGGTGCCGGTTGTGGACGCTCAGAGGCCCAGGAAGAGACACCGCGACAAGGCGGAGGAGAGACAACCGCCAGTCATCCCCGCCAAGAGCCCAGTCTGCCTGGACGAAGGTAGTCTGCCTTAATGTCTTGGTTTGGTTTCATGGCTAAAAGGGAAAAGTGTGCTTGCTTATTAGAGTGCATGGCCCAATTCCCAAAGGTTTCATTTTCAAGTGACGTAGTGGTTGCTTTCAAACCTCGTGAGGGGAAAGAAAAAAAATAACACTGCAATAAGTGTGTGCATGCTTTGAACATGATGGCATGCTTGCATTGCCTTGTGTGAGTTGGCACATGTATGTATATGTTTTTATTTATTTCACCTTTATTTAACCAGGTAGGATAGTTGAGAACAAGTTCTCAGTTGCAACTGCGAGCTGGCCAAGATAAAGCACAGCAGTTCGACACATACAACAACAGAGTTACACATGGAATAAGCAAACGTACAGTAGAAAAGTATATACAGTATGTGCAAATGATGTAGGATAAGGGAGGTAAGGCAATAGATAAGGGAGGTAAGGCAATAAATGGGCCATGGTGACGAAGTAATTACAATATAGCAATTAAACACGAATGGTAGATGTGCAGAAGATGAATGTGCAAGTTGAGATACTGAGGTGCAAAGGAGCAAAATAAATAAATACAGTATGGGGATGAGGTAGTTGGGCGGGCTATGTACAGGTGCAATGATCTGTGAGCTGCTCTGACGACTGGTGCTTAAAGCTAGTGAGGGAGATGCGAGTCTCCAGCCTCAGTGTTTTTTTTCAGTTCGTTCCAGTCATTGGTGGCAGAGAACTGGAAGGAGAGTCGGCCAAAGGAAGACTTGGCTTTGGGGGTGACCAGTGAGATATACCTGCTGGAGCGCATGTTACGGGTGGGTGCTGCTATGGTGACCAGTGAACTGAGATAAGGCGGGGCATTACTTAGCAGAGACTTGTAGATGACCTGGAGCCAGTGGGTTTGGCGACGAGTATGAAGCGAGGGCCAGCTAACGAGAGCGTACAGGTCGCAGTGGTGGGTAGTATATGGGGCTTCGATGACAAAACGGCTGGCACTGTGATAGACTGCATCCAATTTGTTGAGTAGTGTTGGAGGCTATTTTGTAAATGACATCGACGAGGATCAGTAGGATGGTCAGTTTTACGAGGGTGAAGGGGGCTTTGTTGCAAAATAGATTTGTTGCCGATTCTAGATTTATTTTTGGATTGGAGATGCTTAATGTGAGTCTGGAAGGAGAGTTTACAGTCTAACCAGACACCCAGGTATTTGTAGTTGTCCACATATTCTAAGTCGGAACCGTCCAGAGCAGTGATGCTAGACGGGCGGAAGGGTGCGGGCAGTGATTGCTTGAAGAGCATGAATTTTTTACTTGCATTTAAGAGCAGTTGGAGGCCACGGAAGGAGAGTTGTAATGGCATTGAAGCTCATTTGGAGGTTAATTAAGGCTGAGATCCCGCTAATGGGATCGATATGACAACAGCCAGTGAAAATGCAGGGCGCTAAATTCAAAACCGAAATCTCATAATTAAAATTCTTCAAACATACAAGTATTTTACACCATTTTAAAGATACACTTCTTGTTAATCCCACCATTGTGTCCGATTTCAAATAGGCTTGACGGCGAAAGCACCACAAATGATTGTTAGGCGAGTGCGTATTCACAGAAAAACACAGCCATTTTTCCAGCCAAAGAGAGGAGTCACAAAAAGCAGAAATAGAGAAATTAATCACTAACCTTTGATCTTCATCAGATGACACTCATAGGACTTCATGTTACACAATACATGTATGTTTTGTTTGATAAAGTTCATATTTATATCCAAAAATCTGTGTATATATTGGTGCGTTATGTTCAGTAGTTCCAAAAACATCCAGTGAGCCACATCAATTTACCGAAATACTCATCATAAATGTTGATGAAAATACAAGCCGTATACATGGAACTTTAGATAAACTTCTCCTTAATGGAACCGATGTCAGATTTAAACAAAACTTTGCCGAAAATGCAAAGCATGCAATAATCTGAGTACAGCGCTCAGAGACCAAAACAAGCCAAACAGATATCCGCCATGTTGTGTAGTCAACAAAGTCAGAAATACCATTATAAATATTCACATACCTTTGATCTTCATCAGAATGAACTCCCAGGAATCCGTTCCACAATAAATGTTTTGTTCGATAAAGTTCACCATTTATGTCCAAATACCTCCTTTTTGTTAGCGCGTTCAGCACAGTAATCCAAATTCATGACGCATGAGCAGACAGTCAAAAAGTTCCGTTAGTCTGTAGAAACATGTCAAACGATGTGTATATAATCAATCTTTAGGATGTTTTTAACTTAACTCTTCAATAATGTTCCAACCGGAGAATTCCTTTGTCTGTAGAAATGCAATGGAACAGAGCTCGCTCTCATGTGAACGAGGGTCACTAGCTTGTGGCTCTCTGGCAGACCCTGACTCATTCCCCCCTCCTTCACAGTAGAAGCATCAAACAAGGTTCTGGAGACTGACATCTAGTGGAAGCCTTAGGAAGTGGGATATTGGTCATATTGCACTTCCTATCTTCAATAGGAAATGAGTTGAAAAACTACTAACCTCATATTTCCCACTTCCTGGTTGGATTTTTTTTCTGAGGTTTTTGCCTGCCATATGAGTTCTATTATACTCAGACATCATTCAAACAGTTTTAGAAACTTCAGTGTTTTCTATCCAAATATACTAATAATATGCATATATTAGCAACTGGGACTAAGTAGCAGGCAGTTTACTCTGGGCACCTCTGGGAACCTTATTCATCCAAGCTACTCAATACTGCCCCCAGCCATAAGAAGTTAAGTGTCCAAAGAAGGGCCAGTGGTATTCAGAATGGTGTAATCTGCATAGAGGTGGATCAGAGAATCACCAGCAGCAAGAGCGACATCATTGATGTATACAGAGAAAAGAGTTGAATAATTGAACCCTGTGGCACCCCCATAGAGATTGCCAGAGGTCCAGACATCAGGCCCTCTGATTTGACACACTGAACTCAATCAGAGAAGTAGTTGGTGAACCAGGCGAGGCAGTCATTTGAGAAACCAAGGTTGTTGAGTCAGCCGATAAGAATATATGGTGATTGACAGAGTCGAAAGCCTTGGCCAGGTTGTGAATACAGCTGCACAGTAATGTCTCTTATCGATGGCGGTTATGATATCGTTTAGGACCTTGAGCGTGGCTGAGGTGCACCCATGACCAGCTCTGAAACCTGATTGCGTAGCGGAGAAGGTACGATGGGATTCGAAATGGTCGGTAATCTGTTTACCTTGGCTTTCGAAGACCTTAGAAAGGCAGGGTAGGATATAGGTCTGTAGCCGTTTGGGTCGAGTGTCTCACTCTTTGAAGAGGGGGATGACCGCGGCAGCTTTCCAATCTTTGGGGATCTCAGATGATACGAAAGAGGTTGAACAGGGGTTGCAACAATTTCGGCAGATAATTTTAGAGAAAGAGGGTCCAGATTGTCTAGCCTGGCTGATTTGTAGGGGTCCAGATTTTGCAGCTCTTTCAGAACATCAGCTATGTGGATTTGGGTTAAGGAGAAATGGGGAGGCTTGGGCGAGTTGCTGTGGGGGGTGGATGGCTTGTTGATCGGGGTAGCCAGGTGGAAAGCTGTAGAAAAATGCTTATTAAATTCTCAATCATAATGGATTTGTCGGTAGACAGTGTTTCCTATCCTCAGTACAGTGGGCAGCTGGGATGAGGTGCTCTTATTCTCCATGGACTTTACAATATCCCAGAACCTTTTTGAGTTTGTGCTACAGGATGCAAATTTCTGCTTGAAAAAGCTAGCCTAAGCTTTCCTAACTGCCTGTGTATATTGGATCGTAACTTCCCTGAAAAGTTGCATATCACGGGGGCTATTCGATGCTAATGCAGTACGCCAGTGGATTTTTTTTGTGCTGGTCAAGGGCAGTTGGGTCTGGAGATAACCAAGAGATATCTGTTCCTGGTTCTACAATTTTTGAATGGGGCATGCTTATTTAAGACTTTGAGGAAGACACTTTTTAAAGAATAACAAGGCATCCTCTACTGCCAGGATGAGGTCAATATCCTTCCAGGATTCCTGGGCCAGGTTGGTTAGGGAGCGTTTGACAGTGATTGAGGGGTGGTCGTTTGGCTGCAGACCCATTACGGATGCAGGCAGTGATCGCTGAGATCTTGGTTGAAAAAGGCAGAGGTGTATTTGGAGGGCAAGTTGGTTAGGATGATATCTATGAGGGTGCCCATGTTTACGGAATGGATCATTTGTGTGAGATTGGGGGCATCAAGCTTAGATTGTAGGATGTCTGGGGTGTTAAGCATGTCCCAGTTTACGTCACCTAGCAGCACGAGCTCTGAAGATGGATGGGGGGCAATCAATTCACATATGGTGTCCAAGGCAGAGGGTGGTCTATAGCAAGCGGCAACGGTGAGACTTGTTTCTGGAAAGGTAGATTTTCTTATAAGCTTGAATTGTTTGGGTACATAGCCTGCAGAGTTCTGTCTTACTATCCAGGTATCTCTGCAGTAGATTGCAACACCGCCCCCTTTGGCAGTTCTATCTTGTCGGAAAATGTCATAGTTAGGGAAGGAAATGTCAGGGTTTTTGGTGTTCTTCCTAAGCCAGTATTCAGACACGGCTAGGACATCCGGGTTGGCAGAGTGTGCTAAAGCAGTGAATAAATAAAACTTAGGGAGGAGGCTTCTAATGTTAACATGCATAAAACCAAGGCTTTTATGGTTACAGAAGTCAACAATTGGGAGCACCTGGGGAGTAGGAGTGGAGCTAGGCACTGCAGGGCCTGGATTCACCTCTACATCACCAGAGGAGGAGTAGGATAAGGGTACGGCTAAAGGCTATCAGAACTGGTAGTACGTTCGGAACAGAGTTAAAGGAGCAGGTTTCTGGGTGCAATAGAATAGATTCAAGGCATAATGTACAGACGAAGGTTTGGTAGGTTGTGAGTACATTGGAGGTAAACCTAGGCGTTATGTAATGATGAGAGAGAGATTGTCTCTAGAGACGTTTAAACCAGGTGATGTCACCGCATATGTGGGAGGTGGAACTAAGTGGTTGGTTAAGGCATATTGAGCCGGGCTAGAGGCTCTACAGTGAAATAAGACTATCACTAACCAGGACAGTAATGGACAAGGCATATTGATATTAGGGAGAGGCATGCATAGCTGGGTGATCATAGGGGTCCAGTGAGTGGTTGGGCTGGCTGGAGACACGGCGATTCAGACAGCTAGCAGGCCGGGACTAGCAATCTAGCAGAAGGGCCTTAGAGGGATGTCTCGACGGAGGAAAGTCTGTTTTAGCCTCCGCGTACAGTGACGTCGATAGATCAGTCGTGATGGATTAATAGCATTCCGAGTAGCAGAGGGGTCCAAGTCCAATTGGCAAAATAGGTATAGTGGGCCAAGAAATTGGCCGATGGCTCTATTCAGCTAACAGTCCAATATGCTCGAGACAGCTAGCGGGCTGTGGCTAGCAGATGGGCATTCAGTTGACGTTGCGATGTTGGGGCCAGTTGAATACCCCCTCAAGCTGATTGCGTCGTAGTCTAGTCGTGAAGGATTGTCGGGGTTCCATGCCCCGTACCGGTAGTAGAAGGGGTCCGGGTATTGTAGCCCAGGAAGGCCTATAGGATGGGCTAGCTCCAGGCTAATTGGTGCTTGATTTCGGATAGATGATTAGCCAGGAGTAGTCACTCTGATAGCAGCTAGCTATCTGCGATGATCAGGGTGAAAAGGTCCAGAGCTTGCGGTAGGAATCCGGGGATATGGAGAGAAAATAGGTCTGGTATGCTCTGGTTTGAGTCGTGTTGTTCAAACTGGTGAGAGCTTTTCGAGCTGAAGGTTAGCTGATGACCGCTAGCAGTGGTTTAGACATGTATAGTGTGTGTGCTATTCAATATTAGGAAAATGTTCTTAATGTTTTGTACACTTGTTTGTGTGTATATGTGAATTAACGTAGTCAAAAGTTTTGTATTTCGTCCCATATTCCTAGCACGCAATGATTACATCAAGCTTGTGAGACTACAGACTTGTTGGATGTATTTGCAGTTTGTTTTGGTTGTTTCAGATTATGTTGTGCCCAATATGAAATTAATGGTAAATAATGTATTGTCATTTTGTCACTAATTGTAAATTAATAGAATATGTTTCTAAACACTTCTACATTAATGTGGATGTAACCATGATTACTAATAATCCTGAATGAATTGTGAATGAGTGAAATGAGTGAAACCTTACCAATAACGGGGGAGGTTAGCATTTATTCGGGGTCTGATATTTAGTAGGTACTACTTATTATATTTAGTGTATGATATTAAGGTGGTCAAAGAATGACCTGCCCTGAGCAGCAGACTCAGAAATCAGTCAATTTGACTCTTTGTTCTGCCTCTAACAACTGTTTCAATACCAGTACTTTTGAATGGCTCATAAGTTTAAGGCTACCACTAGTGAAGAGAGCTGTTCGTTATGGAGTATAATTGTCTTTGCTGTTCCCCAGACACTAAAGAGAGGCCAGTCCACTCGTCAGACCTATCCTCCACCACTGTGATGCCAGATTACATAAGGTCAGTACTACCCCCTTTTTACTTAATACTCTTTGTTCCTATGTGGGACATAAGGCTTCCACAGAAGAGCACCACTGCTACCAATCATCAGCCTTTCGGGGGATGGTATCTCCTTTTCTACCCCTCTCAAATACACATGAAGGACCCTGTGTCTCCTTGTCGCTGACCTGTGCTGCTGTCCCCCTACAGTAAGTACACGGCAGTGGTGTCTATGGACCAGAGGCAGACCTACAAGGACGAATTCAACGCCGAGTATGAGGAGTACCGCGTCCTGCATACCCGTGTGGAGAACATCACCCGCCGCTTCCACCATCTAGACACCGAGTCCAGGAGGCTGCCTCCCGGCACCAAAGAGTACCAGGTCAGATTATAACAAGCTACACCACAATACAAGGAGAAAATATTACAAACTTCACCACCAGATCAAATTATAATAAACTACACCAAAGAGTACCTGGCCAGATTCTACCAAACTTCACCACCGTGTAATGCTGCATTCATGTGCTCGTCGGAAATGCAAAACGTCCCAATAAGAAGTCCGACATGATTGTGTTCCAAGTGCTTTTGAAGTCAGAAGACGATTGTTCTACTAATTTGATTTTAGCTAGCTAGATAAGGTGGCTAACATTGCTAATAATTAAGTTAGCTAGCTTGCATTGACAATATGGTCAAACTAGCTACATCTTTTTGTTGAAAAGGTGGATGGTCAGTGGTGAAACATCGCAACTCGGTTAGCAATATTTTATTTTGAGTTTCCCACTAGTAATTGCTACTTGGAGGGTCGTTAAAGTGAAACGTCAGTCGGAATTGCCGGTAACTCTGACGGCACCATTAGTACCAGGTCTAAATATAACAAACTACACGAGTACCAGGTCAGATTTTTTGTTTTGTTTTTAATGTATGGGAAAATGTCAACACATTTTGCTCATGTAACTGTAAGCATTGTTTGTACTTTTTCAGGAAGTACATGAAGAAGTGTTGCAGGAGTACAATAAAATGAGACAAGTAAGTAAAACAAACACTGCAGTATACACTGAAAAAATATATAAATGCAACATGCAACAATTTCTAAGATTTTACTGATTGAAAGCTAATAAGGAAATCAGTCAATTGGAATAAATTCATTAGGACCTGGTCTGTGGACTTCGCATGACTGGGAATACAGAAATGCATCTGATCACAGATGCCTTTAAAAATATAGATGTGTTTTCAATGGATGTGCGAAGTTGCTGGATGTTGACAGGAACTGGAACACTCTGTCGTACACGTCAATCCAGAGCGTCTCAAACATGCCCAATGGGTGACATGTCTGGTGAGTATACAAGCCATGGAAGAACTGGGACAATTTCAGCTTTGTGTACAGATCCTTGCGTCTTGGGGCCGTGCATTATCATGTTGAAACATCAGGTGATGGCGGTGGATGAATGTCACGACAATGAGCCTCAGGATCTTGTCACGGTATCTCTGTACATTCAAATTGCCATTGATAAAATGCAATTGTGTTCGTTGTCCGTATCTTATGCCTGCTCATACATAACCTCACCGCCGCCATGGGGCACTCTGTTCACGATGTTGACATCAGCGAACTGCTCGCCCACACCGCCATCTGCCCGGTACGGTTGAAACCGGGATTCATCTGTGAAGAGCACACTTCTCCAGTGTGCCAGTTGCCATCAAAAGTGAGTATTTGCCCACTGAAGTCTGTTACTACGTTGAACTGCAGTCATGTCAAGACCCTGTTGAGAACGACAAGTACACTGAGTTCCCTGAACGTTTCTGACAGTTTTTGCAGAAATTCTTTGGTTGCGCAAACCCCCAGTTTCATCGGCTGTCCAAGTGACTGGTCTCAGATGATCCCGCAGGTGAAGATGCTGGATGTGGAGGTCCTGGACTTGCGTGGTTACATGTGGTCTGCGGTTGTGAGGCCAGTTGGATATACTAACAAATTCTCTAAAATGGAGGTGGCTTATGGTAGAGAAATGAACATTCAAATATCTGGCAACAGCTCCCTCAACTTGAGACATCTGTGGTGTTGTGACAACTGCACATTTTTAGTGGCCTTTTTATTGTTCCCAGCACAAGGTGCACATGTAATGATCATGGTGTTTAATCAGCTTCTTGATATGCCACACCTGTCAGATTATCTTGGCAAAGGAGACATGCTCACTAAAAGGGATGTGAAAGAAATTTGCATATGGAACATTTCATGAGCTGAAATAAAAGATCACAAACATGGGACCAACACTTTTTACATGACACTAATCGCTAGCTATATAGCACCAGATGGAGTGGAGTTGAAGTCTGACTGTGTACTTGTGCTCCACGAGTCATAACTAGTTGTGGAAGGAAGACTTGAAACTTGTTTACAGCCAAAGGGTTGGCTAGCTATCTGGCTTACTCGCTGTGCATTAGTATGTGACCAATGCTAATTGCTAGCAAACCACTAATGACTAGCTTGTTAGTGTCACAAAAATGGGTGAACCAAGGGTTAATATTAGCGGGAACTTTCTAACATTACCTAGGTTGATTTGATTGGCTGAGCCAGCGCAGGGCGGCCGCCAACAAAAGCAAGCATTCTGTACACTTCAAGGCACTGCGTTATCAACCAAACACAGCGTTGGAACTTTGAACAGTCAAATAAAAGTAAATGAACACAAACTTTTTTTAAATGGCTTTCTCATGTAACATATTATGGAGTCTCTCATTTCTTTGTGTCTGTCACCCTGCAGCACAGCCCAAACTACCAGGTGGAGAAGCAGCGCTGCGAGTACCTGCACAACAAGCTGGCCCACATCAAGCGCCTCATCGCTGACTTTGACCAGCGCAGGGCCCAGTCCTGGCGCTAGAGCACCAGCTTCAAGACCACAGTGTTTAGGTGGTTTAAGGGGTGGGCAGAGCAAGGGGAGTCCAACTGGCTTTTTATTTATTCAGACCCTCTGCCACCGCTTCCTTCCTTTACCCTTTCTTTCTACCTTTTGATTCCACAGGCTGCAGGAGGCTACAGTACACCATCTTAAAATTCTTATTCACTGCCCCCCCCCCCTACCTTTTCTCATATTGGTTTCTCCTGGACCTCCTCTCTATTACTACAACACTGGTCTAGAGGAAGGGATCTACATGTGAGGGGGTGGTAGGGCAAAAATACTTAACGCTTCTTACCTTTTGAAGGACTTATCCCTAAAAATGAACAACAAAAATTAAACTTATTTTTGAAAGCAGAGAAAATATTATACTTACACTTGTATTTAAGTAAATAAAGAGGGAGATCTATTTATTTTGGACTGTTATGATGGAGGAGCGGTCCACAGATGATTTATTGTTTAAAAAGTTTATATTTTCCAAAAGCAATGCAAAAAAACATGGGCCTTATGTGTTTGACTTTATGAAGCCATTTTGCACGTGAGAGGAGATCCCATGCTGCATCCCAGTGGTCCAAAGTGGCTCATTTTCATTGTAAAGTAGGGGGCTCAAGGAAAGGAATCCACTTGAGCAATTGAGATGTAACACCTATGTGTGTGTGCATGGGTTATAAATGGCTTATAATGGGGGTGGGATGGGTAAATTAGGAGTATCTGTCCCCTGACAGCAGGGGCGTGCTACCCTGAGCACCACCAGTGTTTCTGCCCTCAGTGCAAAAGGGTGCCTTAACGTGTTTAGTTTACACTGCAATGTCGAGTCGCTGAGACTTCTAGGGTCCCCAAGGCAACACGGGGGAACTACAACCACCTGGCTACAGGTCACACAGACCAGTGTGTGTGTGTTTTGGGGGGGCACAGTAAAGAATATGTCTGAGGTTAGGTGGTACCTTTTTGAGAGGTGAGGGAGTATCAAGAGGGGCTACAAAGGTCAGGGTGGTTTGTGTGTGCGTGAGTGTGACCTGTATGGGTGGGCGCCAATGTAAAACTGGGTGGGGGGTGGGGGGGGGGATTAACGGGTTGGGGCGAAAACACAAGTGGGGAAAGAAAAAAGTAAAAAAAAGCTGCTTTAGTCTTTGTTTGAAGAGCCAGAGCCCTCAGGATCAACCTGGCTAAAGTTACATGTTCTTAATTGGGAGGCTGTTCTAGAGTAGCAAATCTCTAGGACTACAGCGTTGCCTCGCCAGCTTATTTAAAGGAAAACAGGCTGTTCTGTTTGACGAGAAAAAAAGAAAAAAAAAGAATGCATCCACCTGAAGACAAATCTGTGTTACGATGAAAAATGTATTATTTTCTTCTCGATTCCAGTTTTGGCAGTGCAGCAGAACTATGGAAGAACGGCGATTTAGCGTTTCTGTTTTAGGTTTTTGAATTAAACTCATGCTGATTTAGTTTGATGGATGGGTTATGAAAATCAACTTTTGAGTCTTTATTTCATGATCTCGTTAATTAACAAGCTCCTTTGAGCTCAAGGGAAACATTATGTTTACAAACCTGTGTTAGAATGTTTGCCCAAAAATGTAATGTTCTGGTATTCCAGTGGGGCATCTACCTACCAGTTGTCACACTGATACCAGAGACGGGATATGAAATGTATTCCCTGGAAAATTGCTTTTTTTTTTTTTTTTTTTTTTGCGGGGGGGGGTGGACATATTCTAATACTTCTTCATTTGAACTTTTTTTCTGTTTCTGGGGGTGGGGGGGGTATAAAAAAATTATAATTATATATAATTGTAAGAAACTGAAGATGCAAACTTGCTGCAGTATGGTGTAATGTAAGTCTGTGATAGAGCTCATATCAACTGTCGTGAAATGATTGGGGCTTCCTTTTGAATGGGCCAGTCTCTGCAGCAGACCGACTCTTTCCAGAGGTAGTGTCACTTTTTAAAACAGGAGCTTGGCTCTCTCCAGTCACAAAAGCCAACTATATTTCAGTGTTGCTGTATTTCAATTTAATAGTCAAACTCTATAAGGACCATGAGCTCAACATGCTTAAGAGGGATTTGTAGATGTGAAAAATACTTATATGCAGATCCTGAATAATTGTGACACTCGTGAGTCCCAAGAGGAGTACTGAAGTACAGGGTCCATTCCCAGGATAGTGGGTACATGGTCGGAGCCTCACTCAAATAACTTGTGTGATGGGCTGCTTTTATTTTATTTTTTCCCCTTTTCCCATAACTATTGCAGTCGTTTCCCAGAATTTGTGAGTCACCCAAGGTTGACCCAATAGCCAAAATGTACGCTAGGCTGCACACAACTCCCAAGGTCTAGTCCATCTCACTGCCCCCCCTCCTTCCTCCTTTTTAAAGACAGCTCTGTAACATAGCTGCATTGCTGCTAAGCCCCACTCCCTTCCAGCCCCTCTGAAGCAGTAAGCCACTCTGCTAATCGCTAATCGTTCTCATACTGCGGCTCAGGGAGAGGCTGTCCTCGCCGCGACCCCGCAGGCTAATGCCTAGCTAAAGGAGCGTCAGCCAGGAGATGGGTCAGAGGACATTTAGCGGGGTCTTAACATGGCAGGCCGCTAAGTGACTCATCAGTATTGCGGGAAGCAAGGAAGGAGGGCTGAGAGCGCAAGAGTAGAGGAGTTGTTTTTGTTATGTTGGGGGAGGAGGGGTCAAGTTTTAATGAGAAAGTGCAAACAAGTGTTAAACACCATTTCAAAACTGTATGAATTGTGAAGGAGTGGTAAACCTGCCCACCTGAAAATGCATTAAATCAGTACAATAAAAGCCAACTTGGTTCTACATTGAACGTTGTGGAGTGTTTCTTTATTTACATTTTTTTTTTTTGCATGCCATCCATTTCTTTCCCATGTGAAATGACTACTGTCCTCCCAACAGGTCCCATGTTATGGTCAATAAGTTGTGTATTGACATGGATACATATTAGTGTCATGTACCCCCAGCACAATGTAAAGTGTCATAAATGCAACCCATTGTTAAGAAGGTGGGTTGGATGCTTTAATGTTGATAGATTATTGCGGCTAACAAGACTTCACATTTATGTCTCACCATGATTGGTGTGAAAATCATGCTGTTGAATGATTGTTCTGTCAGTATGGCCTCTGAGCCAATAGGAACTTAGACAGTTGCAAACTGGGAAGATGCTCCATCTTTGTAAAGGTATCCAGATCCGGGACTAGTGCGCACATGGAAAAGTCATTTGTTTGAACAGTCGCAAACAAGTTGGATTGTACCGGGAAGCTCTTGGCAATGTTGTGGTCTGGGGGGGGAGACTAGCAGAGCTGGTTTAAGTTTGAATGGACAAAAGCACATTTCCTTCCAAGTGTCAGTGACTACATTAATATTTCAACACATGCATGTGCCTGCAATTTTATACATTCCAGGGCAGAGACAGTACTTTTTCCATTTTATAATTAAATGTTAACTATTGTAAGAATTGGTTTGGTGAACCATGTGACGAGTAATCTTGCCTGAAAACAAGCTGTCTCCTTGAGCAAATGCCTACAGGCTTTAGCTCTGCGTGATAACAGACATGGCACGCGGGTGACCCAGGTTCAAACCCAGCCAGTCACATTGGTGCAGTGACTTTGATTCAGAGAGGAAGTGGTTGAAGAAGGGTGAAGTGTAGCAAAGGTAGTTTGGTTCGCCACACTCGGGACACGTAACCTTGCCTGCCTGAGGACTTCGGTTCGCTTCCCCCAAACAAAGTCTTGTGCAAACCCCAATCGCTTGCACTGGCAGCAGCCCTGCTCTTAACACCTGAATCAACTAATCACGGTCCTGATGATCGCTCAATGTTAACTCATGTTGCTGCTTTGCAAGGAAAATGAAGGATATATCTTAATTTGGCCACTCAAAGTAGTATTTGGTTTTGAATCCAAGATTACGGCATTCATTCCTCCATGACCTGAGATGCCCCATATTTGTCAGAATGTCATCAATGCAACAGTATCTGAGATCTCTGCAAATGTGATTAGGGAATACCGCATTGAAAGACCATCTGGGGAAGAGCAAGTGTTGTCCTGTTATCCGATAGGGTCTGGCATCCGTGTGACTCCATAATCGATGGCAGCTACTCCTCTGCAGAGGAATTTTCCTTCTTGGGTTTGGTTTTCTTTTGGATGACCTGATTTGTGTCCATGACCCAAGCCGTGTTCTTTTGAGATTAAATATTTTCTAAAAAATGGGTGTAGAACCGCTTTAATATTGCAGATTGTAGCTTCCATCAATGTAATTATCTGCATCATTTCCAATCCCCCATATTTTGTGTCTGTGTGTATATCAAATCAAATTTATTTATATAGCCCTTCGTACATCAGCTGATATCTCAAAGTGCTGTACAGAAACCCAGCCTAAAACCCCAAACAGCAAGTAATGCAGGTGTAGAAGCACGGTGGCTAGGAAAAACTCCCTAGAAAGGCCAAAACCAAGGAAGAAACTTAGAGCGGAACCAGGCTATGAGGGGTGGCCAGTCCTCTTCTGGCTGTGCCGGGTGGAGATTATAACAGAACATGGCCAAGATGTTCAAATGTTCATAAATGACCAGCATGGTCAAATAATAATAATGGTTATTATGGTCAAATAATAACTGTGTATATACAGTACCAGTTAAAAGTTTGGACACACCTATTCATTTCAGTGTTTTTCTTTGTTTACCATGTTCTACATTGTAGACATCGAACTATGAAATAACACATGGAATCATGTAGTAACCAAAAAAGTGATAAAATATATTTTAGATTCTTCAAAGTAGCCACCCTTTGCCTTGACAGCTTTGTACACTCTTGGCATTCTCTCAACCAGCTTTATGAGGAATGCTTTTCCAACAGTCTTGAAGGAGTTCTCACATGTGCTGAGCCCTTGTTGGCTGCTTCTCCTTCACTCTGCGGTCCAACTCATCCCAAACCATCTCAATTGGGTTTAGGTCAGGTGATTATGGAGGCCAAGTCATCTGATGCAGCACTCCATCACTCTCCTTCTTGGTCAAATAGTCCTTACACAGCCTGGAGGTGTGTTGGGTCATTGTCCTGTTAAAAAAACAAATAATAGTCCCACTAAGCGCAAACCAGATGGGATGGTGTATCGCTGCAGAATGCTGTGGTAGCCATGCTGGTGAAGTGTGCCTTGAATTCTAAATAAATCACAGACAGTGTCACCAGCAAAGCACCCCCACACCATCACACTTCCTCCTCCATGCTTCACGGTGGGAACAACACATGCAGAGATTATCCGTTCACTTACTCAGCGTCTCACTGCGGTTGTAACCAAAAATCTCAAATTTGGAGATACCAAAGGACATACAGTGCCTTGTGAAAGTATTCGGCCCCCTTGAACTTTGCGACCTTTTGCCACATTTCAGGCTTCAAACATAAAGATATAAAACTGTATTTTTTGTGAAGAATCAACAACAAGTGGGACACAATCATGAAGTGGAACGAAATTTATTGGATATTTCAAACTTTTTTAACAAATCAAAAACTGGAAAATTGGGCGTGCAAAATTATTCAGCCCCCTTAAGTTAATACTTTGTAGCACCACCTTTTGCTGCGATTACAGCTGTAAGTCGCTTGGGGTATGTCTCTATCAGTTTTGCACATTGAGAGACTGACAATTTTTCCCATTCCTCCTTGCAAAACAGCTCGAGCTCAGTGAGGTTGGATGGAGAGCATTTGTGAACAGCAGTTTTAAATTATTTCCACAGATTCTCGATTGGATTCAGGTCTGGACTTTGACTTGGCCATTCTAACACCTGGATATGTTTATTTTTGAACCATTCCATTGTAGATTTTGCTTTATGTTTTGGATCATTGTCTTGTTGGAAGACAAATCTCCGTCCCAGTCTCAGGTCTTTTGCAGACTCCATCAGGTTTTCTTCCAGAATGGTCCTGTATTTGGCTCCATCCATCTTCCCATCAATTTTAACCATCTTCCCTGTCCCTGCTGAAGAAAAGCAGGCCCAAACCATGATGCTGCCACCACCATGTTTGACAGTGGGGATGGTGTGTTCAGGGTGATGAGCTGTGTTGCTTTTACTCCAAACATAACGTTTTGCATTGTTGCCAAAAAGTTTAATTTTGGTTTCATCTGACCAGAGCACCTTCTTCCACATGTCTGGTGTGTCTCCCAGGTGGCTTGTGGCAAACTTTAAACAACACTTTTTATGGATATCTTTAAGAAATGGCTTTCTTCTTGCCACTCTTCCATAAAGGCCAGATTTGTGCAATATACGACTGATCGTTGTCCTACGGACAGAGTCTCCCACCTCAGCTGTAGATCTCTGCAGTTCATCCAGAGTGATCATGGGCCTCTTGGCTGCATCTCTGATCAGTCTTCTCCTTGTATGAGCTGAAAGTTTAGAGGGACGGCCAGGTCTTGGTAGATTTGCAGTGGTCTGATACTCCTTCCATTTCAATATTATCGCTTGCACAGTGCTCCTTGGGATGTTTAAAGCTTGGGAAATCTTTTTGTATCCAAATCCGGCTTTAAACTTCTTCACAACAGTATCTCAGACCTGCCTGGTGTGTTCCTTGTTCTTCATGATGCTCTCTGCGCTTTTAACGGACCTCTGAGACTAACACAGTGCAGGTGCATTTATACGGAGACTTGATTACACACAGGTGGATTGTATTTCTCATCATTAGTCATTTAGGTCAACATTGGATCATTCAGAGATCCTCACTGAACTTCTGGAGAGAGTTTGCTGCACTGAAAGTAAAGGGGCTGAATAATTTTGCACGCCCAATTTTTCAGTTTTTGATTTGTTAAAAAAGTTTGAAATATCCAATAAATGTCGTTCCACTTCATGATTGTGTCCCACCTGTTGTTGATTCTTCACAAAAAAATACAGTTTTATATCTTTATGTTTGAAGCCCGAAATGTGGCAAAAGGTCGCAAAGTTCATGGGGGCCGAATACTTTCGCAAGGCACTGTATTTCCACTTTACTAATGTCCATTGCTTGTGTTTCTTGGCCCTCTTATTATTATTGGTGTCCTTTAGTAATGGTTTCTTTGCAGCAATTTGATCATGAAGGCCTGATTCACGCAGTCCCCTCTGAACAGTTTATGTTGAGATATGTCTGTTACTTGAACACTGTGAAGCATTTCTCTGGGATGCAATCTGCAGTGCAGTTAACTCTTATGAATGTATTCTCTGCCACAGAGGTAACTCTGAGTCTTCCTTTCCTGTGGCGGTCCCCATGAGAGCCAGTTTCATCATAGCGCTAGATGGTTTTTGTGACTGCACAAAGTTCTTGAAATGTTCCGTATTGACTGACCTTCATGTCTTAAAGTAATGATGGACTGTCATTTCTCTTTGCTTATTTGAGCTGTTCTTGCCTTAATATGGACTTGGTCTTTCACCAAATAGGGCTATCTTCTCTATAACACCCTTACCATGTCACAACACAATGGATTGGCTCAAATGCATCAAGAAGGAAATAAATTCCACAAATACATTTTTAACAAGGCACAACTGTTAATTGAAATGTATTCCATGTGACTACCTCATGAAGCTGGTTGAGAGAATGCCAAGAGTATGCAAAGCTGTCATCTAGGCAAAGGGTGGCTAACTTGAAGAATCTCAAATATATTTTAATTTGTTTGACACTTTTGGTTACTACATGATTCCATATGTGTTATTTCATAGTTTATGTTTTCACTATTATTCTACAATGTAGAAAATAGTAAAAATAAAGAAAAACCCTTGAATGAGTTTGTGTGTCCAAACTTTTGACTGGTACTGTATATAAACAACTGTATAGCCGGCTGGACTGGCTGCATTGACACCTAGATGTAATTCCACATCAGGAAGAACTACACCTTCTAAGGGTCTCGGCGCTATCTACATTAGTAGATTTGGTTGAATGATTGGTCTATTTTTTTTCTTGAACACTGATATAAAAATATATCTGATAACAAAATGGACATTTATTTCACAGTTTTCTACTCAGATAGAAAAAAATGACAGGGTATTAAAAATTATACCACACCGCATCTTTAAAGAGTAGCTAAACAACTTCTCTGGTAGAAAATGGAAACATTTATTAGTAACAAACATTTATTATAGTGTCATAATTGACTACAAAGTGAAAATATGACAATTTTGGTCAAACTCAATCTTGTCCAAAACTGAGATTTGCGATATAATTAGGAAAATAATGTATAACACTGTTTTTTTGTATGTAAATGTTTTCCATGGGTTGGGTTCATTTCAAACCACTGAAAGGTTGTACAGTACAATAAGAATGTCCAATACATATATATATTTTTTTAAACATTTATTTAACTAGGCAAGTCAGTTAAGAACAGTGGGTTAACTGCTTGGAACAGTGGGTTAACTGCCTATTCAGTGGCAGAACGACCTTGTCAGCTCGCGGGTTTGAACTTGCAACTTTCCGGTTACTAGTCCAACGCTCTAACCACTAGGCTACGCTGCCGCCCCTGGTCATTGGTGCACAAACTAAAGGTAAGGCTTTGCAGTCCAATATGAGTGAGTTTAATGTGTCAATGTGGTTCATTTTATAGTCCTGCAATTAGATCTATGAAGCTGGTATTTGTGTAAACTCTTTGGAATTGTAATCTGTGGGTGTCACTGAGTAGGCACATACCCAATTCCATGGGTGCAGGTAAGGCAGTACATAGCCCAAAGTGGGACTAAAGGAGTCTAATGTTACCCGTTATAGTCCAAGGACCTTACATGGACCTTACATTTTAAAGGCTCTGGAAGCCAAAAACAAAATTTGCTCTGGAAGCCAAAACAGCCAAATACTCCACCTAAACATGAATCGATTCTCAATTGCTTGGGTCATCCGATAGTTCTAGAAACATAAATATATCTACTTTCGTATTGTATCAAAATAATTTCACAAATGCAGAATACACATTTACTGTATGTACACTGTTTTAACACAGTTGCAGCCAACAGTATTTTTCAGTGACAACCCTTTTGTGGCGTCCGTCTTCCGATTACACACAGGTGTTAGAAGCTAATTAGCTAATAGCTAATTAAGAGAGGTGGTTGACTGTAACATGAAGATATGGCCGTGTGGGAACCCTAACCCTTTAAAAGGTGTGTATCAATTGAACTTTTTATTTGTGGAATGATTTCTCGCTGACATGAAAGATAAGGTCATTATGCTTTCAAAACTGTACTGCAAGCGAATACGAGTTAATGTTCAGACCAAGCGTTGGGGCTCTTAACAACACTCCCCCGTACAGAAGACGTCTTCGTTCGATGACTCTTATGTGTAATGTCATGGAACTGAGAGTCATGATCAAGTGCTAGGGCTTGGCTGTACAGTGCATATACAGCTCTGGAAAAAATTAAGAGACCACTGCAACATGATCAGTTTCTCTGGTTTTACTATTTATCGGTATGTGTTTGGGTAAAATTAACATTTTTGTTTTATTTTATAAACTACTGACAACATTCCTCCCAAATTCCAAATAAATATATTTTAAATTAGAGCATGTAGCTTGATTCATGCGTCCTTCACAAAGACATACTCACCAAATTTGACAGTGGGTGCGAGACACTGTGGCTTGTAGGCCTCTCCAGGTCTCGCACCCACTGTGAAAGTTGGTGGAGGATCGGTGATGATCTAGGGGTGCTTCAGCAAGGCTGGAATTGGGCAGATTTGTCTTTGTGAAGGACACATGAATCAAGCCACGTACAAGGTTGTCCTGGAAGAAAACTTGGTTCCTTTTGCTCTGACAATGTTCCCCAACTCTGACTTGTTTTTTTCCACAAAGACAATGCTCCATGCCACACAGTCAGGTCAATCAAGGTGTGGATGGAGGACCGCCAGATCAAGACCCAGTCATGGCCAGTCCAATCTCCAGACCTGAACCGCATTGAAAGAGGAAGATCGATGGTCACAAGCCATCAAACAAAGCCGAGCTGATTTAATTTTTGCACCAGGAGTGGTATAAAGTCACCCAACATCAATGTGAAAGACTGGAGGAGAGCATGACAAGACGCATTAAAGCTGTGATTGAAAATAAATCAAATCAATCGAATGTATTTATAAAGCCCTTTTTACATCAGCCGATGACACAAAGTGCTATACAGAAACCCAGCCTAAAACCCCAAACAGCAATCAATGCAGATGTAGAAGCACGGTGGCTAGGAAAAACGCCCTAGAAAGGCAGGAACCTAGGAAGAAACCTAGAGAGGAACCAGGCTCTGAGGGGTGGCCCTATCTGGCTGTGCTGGGTGGAGATTATAACAGTACGGGACAAGGTAGCACGTCCGGTGAACAGGTCAGGGTTCATAGCCGCAGGCAGAACAGTTAATACTGGAGCAGCAGCAGGTGGACTGGGGACAGCAGGTGGAATTTGGGAGAAATGTTGTCAGTAGTTTATAGAATAAAACAAAAACGTCAATTTGACCAAACACACACCTATAAATAGTAAAACCAGAGAAACTGATATTTGCAGTGGCCTCTAAGCTGTATGTATGCCCCCAATACATTTATGCAGTCTAATACATTCACAGTGGGATTTGAACAGTTTTTCTTTGACTGTTTATTGAAACATGCATTAATGTTTGTATTTATTTTAATTTCTAACATTGTTAAACATTATCTAGTCCAAATATGGCATTATTCCACTATATGTGTCCGTTTTGATCAGTTTCAATAGGGGCACTTTTATTTTGAAGGCAAACCGAATATGCCACAATTGTGGCTATCTTCACACATGTCCTAACGATTTATTAACACGCCTCCTCTGACACAATACGGAAGTAGACTGCTCATCAAAACATTAATCGCGCCGAGCTGTTCATATCAAATTTGTCTTTCAACTAACGCTAGAATGGCACAGGAATTTGTCGAAACTAAACTTAGAGGAGACAAAGTTACAATATTTCTCAAACCATCGTGCCCGTATTGCGTTACGGCCAAAGAGGTATTGACAAAGTACAAATTCAAAGCTGGGCATTTAGAATTTATTGACATCACTGGACGGAGCGATATGAGTAGTTTACAGGACTACTTTTTGGAGATAACTGGAGCTCGGACGGTGAGTGTCTTCAGTCCAGTATTGCCAGTATTTCAATTCGTTATTCCTTTGTTGTTGTGATTAGTACAACACTGCATGTAACTTTGTATCCAGACAATTGGGCGCGATCTCAAAGATGGCTGTCGTTCAATTGATGATTTTTGAGAACAAAGAGTGCTTTTCGGTGAAGGAGTTCATAACGAGCGTAATATCTCGACGTCTCATTTTTTTGTATAGCAAAATACATACCGTAGTTTTAAAAAAATATGCGGACTATTGTAACGTTACATGATACATTTGTTTGTTATTTCCCGTTCAAAAAAAACGAATGACGTCAATGATTTTCAGGTAGGAAAGTTGGAGCTCTCGAAAGAGGCCCTAGTTCACGAGTTGGAATTCCGAGTTGGATGACCGTTCAAATCGATTTTTCCCAGTCTGAGCTCGTTTTTCCCCGAGTTCCCAGTTGTTCTGAACGCGGCATAACAGTTCGATCGTCCATCGCAATGACTCAGCAATCTATGAACGCTGATTGGCTTGAAGCTCATCACATGTGAATGTATTCAGCTATTAATTTACTATCCTTATTAATGGATTTAAGTAAAAGTGAGTCACCCAGTAAAGTCCTACTAGAGTAAAAGTCTAAAAGTATTTGGTTTTAAATATACTTAAGTATCAAAGTGTGGTGCCTGGAAAACAACCACTCACTCAATGTCAACAAAACAAAGGAGATGATCGTGGACTTCCTACATAAAAAGGACCGCAGTGGAGAAGGTGGAAAGCTTCAAGTTCCTTGCCGTACAGATCACTGGGACCGAGAAGCTGTTTTTCAGACTCTATCTCAAGGCCATCAGACTGTTAAAGCCATCACTCGCACATTAGAAGCTGCTGCCTATAGACATAGACTAGAAATCACTGACCACTTTAAGGAATGGAACGCTAGTCACTTTAATAATGTTCACATATCTGGCATTACTCGTCTCATATCTATATATACTGTGTTCTATACTATTCTACGGTATCTTAGTCCGTTCCGCTCTGACATTGCTCATACATGTATATCGTCTTAATTCATTCCTACTTAGATGTGTGTGTATTGGGTATATGTTGTGTAATTTGTTAGATATTACTGCACTGTCGGAGCTGGAAGCACACGCATTTCACTACACCTGCAATACCATCTGCTAATCACGTGTATGTGACCAATAAGATTTGATTTGAAAGGAAAAAATAATTTCAAATTCCTTATATTACGCAAACCAGACGGCACCATTTTCTTGTTTTTAAAAATGTACGGATAGCCAGGGGTACACTCCAACCCTCAGACATAATTTACAAAAAGCATGTGTTTAGTGAGTCTGCCAGATCAGAGGCAGTAGGGATGACCAGGGATGTTCTCTTGATAAGTGTGTGAATTAGACCATTTTCCTGACCTGCTAGGCATTCAAAATGTAATGAGTACTTTTGGGTGTCAGGGAATGTATGAAGTAAAAATTACATAATTTTCTTTAAGAATGTAGAGAAGTATAAAGTTGTCAAATATAAATAGTACAGTGTGGTGTGTGTGTGTGTGTGTGTGTGTGTGTAGGTCCCGCGGGTGTTCATCGGTGAGGAGTGTGTGGGAGGGGGCAGTGACGTGGCAGATCTGGACGAAAGTGGGAAACTGGAGGGGATGCTGCAGTCCATTGGTGCGCTGCAGTGACACACACTGCCCCAGGTATGTGCACACATGAAAGGGAGTGAGGGAGGCACAAGGCAGGGGATTAGAGTTTGTAATGTAGAGAGGGAAGTTGTAGAGAGTGAGGGGTGGGGAAGTAATGTGGCTCCTCAGCAAGCCTCCAGACTGGGAGAAGCTGAGGTGGTGTTTCAGGAGGCTAGAGAACAGATAGCTCAGGGGCCAAAACCACGCCACCTGCTGGCCAAACGGATCCTCCACAGCCACCTTGGGACACATGTAACTAAGTATTTGTTCTTAACTGACTTGACTAGTTAAATAAAAACAACAAATAGCCTAAGGACCGAGATTTAAATAATATTTCTGTCAATTTAGGGGACCCGTTTTGACTTATGAATTACCCCAGAGGCAAAGGTCATAAGTCATAAGCTTCCGCCAAGGTACAGAGAGGGAGCTATTCTCCTCCAGAAACAGACTAAAGAGTGTATGGATTAGATTGTTGTTAGCCTCAATTCAGCCTTCCCTTTCAGAGCAAATGTGAGATTACGGAATCTGGCAACACAAGATTAAATTGACGTTTTCGGTGCATGCTGCATTTTAGCTTGTTAACAAGGCAGAGGGGAGCGAACTGTGAAACGAAAGCATTTTTACCCGCAGCAAGGTATGCCTCAACCTCTCTGCTAGAGATCCCAACATACAGTATGTCTCAATACACCAGTTGGCCTGTTAATCACAACTTATGTTGTTGGCAACATTGATACAACCCGGGTTGGGGGGGGGGGCATAAATGCACGTTACTCACACCGACATGTGACTTACTCTCCGTCACACGCACGTGGATGAGGTGAAATTGAAAATGTTAAGATTGCGCAAGGCTGATTGATTTAGAGCTTATGCAGAGCCGTTAACTACTCTAACATTTTCAACATAAGTGGTCATGAGTAATAAAGAGCCATACACTCACAAAAAGCTTAGGAATGCAAGTAATTTGCTTATGTGTTTTGTGGTTTGAGGTTGAAATTGCTTCAAATCATATTGTGTGTGTATAAATGTATGTAGTTTAAATTCAAGCCAAAAGCAACCAAGCTTCAGACTAACCTTCAACACATGACATGCTGTATGTGAATATGTATGTGCATTATTAATGCACACTAAGCAGTAACACACACACACACACACACACGTGACAGAAGACCTCTCGTACCGAGCAGATGCATGTCAACGATTCAGTAGGTGACGTGCCAACGTGTTCTTCTAAAACATGTCTTTATTCCCAGTGACTCAGAGGTCACAACTATTACTGTACACGGCCATCCCCTGTGGCTAGAGGGCCACGAAACTAAACACCCCGCACCCTCTAGTCTCCACATGCTGGGTGCATTACGCAGTTAGCTCTACTCCAGATGTTAAAAAAAACCCACATAGAACACCCCCTGGTACAGACAGTACACATTACAAAAATAGTCGCAGCACTGTCAAATTATAATCTCGTGGCAAAAATGAGGTCAAACCAGAGGTGTTTGGTTATGGTTTCAATGAACAGATTAAATCATTTGTTCACCACAGAAGGTGTGTATGTGGTGATTTATGTCTCCATTGCAGAATAACCCAATAAGACAGCCATGTAGGGCCATTATGTACTCACAGTTATGTTGGCCTAGTCCCAGATCAACTCCTATAGCCCTAGGCACTTCTTGATGACCCATTACAACAGACATAAAAGAAGGGGACATTAAGTTGTATGTAGGGTGTAGCCAATAACTGTATATATTGAATGGACAAAGCCATCGATCCTGTGACACCATTCATTCCTATGTGAATACTCAATAGCACATTGAATCCAAATTAAGTTGGTGACTCATGGTGACATATGCGCTGTTTCAGCTACTCCAGGAAGTGATGTTGCAGGCTAGCTAAGTGCTGCCCCCTCTCATTGAGTACCTCAAGTTGAAGGCTGACCAGGGTACCGCAGGCCGCCAATATTAGCAACTCAATTGTCCTTAACTTCTGTGTGCGATTTTGAAAATAATCGGTTCAAGGACATCTGGTATATTAGAAGCATTTAAAACAATTTTCTTTTTATCAACACAAAGATTGCCATTTTTCCATTTACTCTAATGGGGGATCCTGTTTCCTGCTACAAATGCCTGCAGTACCATGGTCGACCGTGAACTTTCATGGCTTCAATGAGAAGGGTGTAGCGCCTTGGGTGAGAAGGGTGTAGCGCCTTGGGTTGATTTGGGACTGTAGGATTCTGTGTCAAGTATAGATTAGATACAGACATCCTCTATAGACGCACAATCCCGGGTCACGTTCATTAGACAGACTCCCAAATGTTTTGGATACATTTCAGCATGTTCCTTTGAATGTTTCCGGGCACATTTTATAAATTCTCTGCTAAAAACCAAAATGTTCTCTCTCCTGTGTGGAGATGGCAAAGAGGATCACTGTCCATTCTCCATGGATAGTTATTTTCCATGGAAAGGGCCATTTCTATACCGTTATTCATTGGGCTACAGATACAGTCCTCCATGAACAGATAATGGTGGCTTTCCAGGTCATCTTTTTTGCATGTGCACAATGCCTGGAGAAGGATTTACATATCAGAAACCACATGAGTATGATATAGAAAACGTATGAGCTATGCAGCCAGCGCGACTGCAAAAAGGACGAACATGGCCATTATTGACTTTTACGCCCTGGTTTCCAGTGGTATTCAGCAGTCATTTGAAATTCTCCCTGGTTAAGTAAATCAGTCATTTTGTCCTGGGGACACAGTCACGTGTTGGTCCTCGGGTGCGTCAGTCTTTTGTCACCTCCCGTAGACGTCGCCTTTCGACCAGGCCACTTCGACCTTTCAGCTCTGTGCTTAACCCTCTGGGTTTCCTCCCGAGCTGGTTAGCTTTCTGTCCCTCTTTTTCACTGTCCATTTGAGGCAGATGACTCAATTATGTTCTGTTCTGTTTTTAATGCCTTCTCTCAACTCCTCTCCCCCTCCTTTCTCTCGCCCCACACCTTCCTCTTCTCCTCTCCGCCTCTCACTACATCTCCAGGGTGTGGCGGCGGGTGGGTGTCACATGACGAGGCAGCGGGACTTCTTGAGTTTGCGTCGGCGCTGCTGGTACTCGCTCAGTTCTTGAAGGTAACCTCGGGAAGGCCAGCGCAGTCTCTCCACCTGTTCCCGCTCCTCCTCTGTCAACCAAGACAACAACAAAAAACAAGGTTGCCATGACGATGTCACCCCGCTCTCTCACACACATGGATGCGCGTGTGTACACACACAGTGCCAGTATTTATTTTTATCCGTCATTGCCTAAACCAACATTTCTATGAAGCCATCAAGCCACATGCATGCTCTGCCTGAAACACTTGTGTTTACACCCAAGAGCTGGACCAATGTGAATTATATTGTAGTACTATTTAGTCTTTGTATCGTGTATCACTTCACTTGTGCCCTTAAAGATCCGTCCATTTGACCTTAAATATGCACTGGTGTACGATGACATTGTTAATGGAAATAAACCTGTTGTAGATGCAACTAAACCTTCCCTGTGTGCTTATTAACCCGTGTGGGCTTTATAAGATGTGTCATAATCTGGGATGAAGTGGCTTGACGAGCGTCAAGAAAGGTAAACGCTAACAATGCTAATTTAGCGTCATAGGTGTGCAAGCTCTATTTAGAAAATGTAAAGGTGTGTAAATGTTTTTTACATGTTATGACAATCTACTACATCCTCAATCAGAACTGCTTATTTGACCTGTGGTATGTTCTCTTTCAGAATTCATATGTCCCCTACTTAATTTGTGCTATCAAAACTAACATTATGCCTAAATGGATTACACTTCACTACTTCCCTTTAACATACGGTCTACATAAAGCTGTCAGTAAAATGTCATTCGCTTTCACAACAGCTGGCATCGGTTTTAGCTCATGGTGACTTGCACGTGTCCATTTCCTTAGTTGGACATAGCATGGATTTTGCAACACCAGTCACACTTAGTGAGTTTGAGTTATCAATGTGTCTTGTGTCTGATCTCTCACCTGAGAGCTCCAGGAAGTCGGGCTTGTGACTGAAGATTAGGTAGTTATTGGCTATGAAGTGGAGGAGCCATACGTACAGCTGCTCTGCGTTGTGGCACTGCGAGAGAGAAAGAGGTAGAGAGAAAGAGGTAGAGAGGGGGGAGGAGTCAGCTATTTGAGCAAAGATGTATTGTGTAACTGTTGAAGATTTAGAATATATGGGGCGGAATAAATTAACACCAGCAATGACTTCCACACGGAAAATGACATTTTCCAACCCTGTGCATGTGCAATGTGCATGCATGCATGCATGCATGCATATTCTCTGCTTTCCCTGCCTCCAGTGTTTTTAAACCAATGACCAGAAAGAACTGGATACGTGACAGCACATTGGTGGGTTAATCCTTCACAGCGTTCGGTACAAGTTATTTCCTTAACCAAATCCTCTCAGGTTTGTGGTAATGATCATTAATAAAACTACAATTATTTAATCATACATTATTTATTTTTTTGGCACTGAATATTAGAAACATTGAAACATCAAGGGGTGCATCATTTGAATAGTCTGAAGTGACTTCCTTGTCTTCTCTCACTCTATACCTCCACTGAGTGGAACGCAATGTGGTGGATGCTACTGAAGATAAGCTATTTTGTGTCAGAACACACATACACTCTTGCTGAATCCAAAATCCTTCCCCTAGGCTTCTTACTTCTGTAAATTCACCCTGACCATATTAAACAGATGTAGGGTATGTTACTTACATTTGTACCTACCTCTATTTGCTATGACGTGTTACATTACCAATAAAATCATGCTTACGATTACTTAACAAAAAGCAGGGCAGTTGGACGGGTTGGCATATAACATGACCGTCTAGCAACCCAAAGGTTGCATGGTCGTGTCGGCGACGACTGTAGCATTTTAGCTAACCCTTCCACTTAACCTTATTCTACTAACCTGCTATGTAAATTCTCCTAACCTGCTGGGTGCTAACGACATCCAATTTGTGTGATATTGTATAACGTATGATACTATACGTCCTCCAATTCGTATGATATTGTATGACCCGGGTATGGCGTATCAAATTCTATTAGTTACATGCGACGAATACAACAGCTGTAGTAGACCTTTCAGTGAAATGCTTACTTGCTAGCCGCCACCCAACAATGCAGTTTACAAAATATGGATAAGAATAAGAAATAAAAGTAACAAGTAATTAAAGAGCAGCAGTAAAATAACAATAGCGAGACTATGTACAGGGGAGTTATCGGTACGGAGTCCATGTGTGGGGGCACCGGTTAGTTGAGGTAATATGTACATGTAGGTAGAGTTAGTAATGTGATTATGCATAATGATAACAGCTGAGTATAGAAGTGGTGTAAAAGAGAGAAGGGGAGGTGGGGCAATGCAAATAGTCTGGGTAGCCATTTGATTAGATGTTCAGGAGTCTTATGGCTTGGGGGTAGAAGCTGTTTAGAAGCCTCTTGGCCCTAGACTTGGCACTCCGGTCCAGCTTGCTGTGCGGTAGCAGAGAGAACGGTCTATGACTAGGGTGGCTAGAGTCTTTGACAATTGTTAGGGCCTTTGTCTGACACCACCTGGTATTGAGTTCCTGGATGGCAGGAAGCTTGGCCCCAGTGATGGCTGAGCAGTTGCCATACCAGACAGTGATGCAAGTGGTCAGGATGCTCTCGATGGTGCAGCTGTAGAACCTTTTGAGGATCTGAGGATCCATGCCAAATCTTTTCAGTCTCCTGAGAGGGAATAGGTTTTGTCGTGCCCTCTTCACGACGGTCTTGGTGTGCTGACCTCCCTATAGGCTGTCTTGTCGTTGATCAGGCCTAGCCATGACCAGCCTTTCAAAGCACTTCATTGCTACAGATGTAAGTGCTACAGGTCGGTAGTCATTTAGGCAGGTTACCTCTGTGTTCTTGGGCACAGGCACTATGGTGGTCTGCTTAAAACATGTTGGTATTACAGACTTGGACAGGGAGAGGTTGAAAATGTCAGTGAAGACACTTGCCAGATGGTCAGCGCATGCTCGCAGTACATGTCCTGGTAATTCATCTAACCCTGCAGCCTTGTGAATGTTGACCTGTTTAAAGGTCTTACTCACATCGGCTGCGGAGAACGTGATCACAGTCTTCCGGAACAGTTGATGCTCTCATGCACGTTTCAGTGTTATTTGCCTCGAAGCGAGCATAGAAGTAGTTTAGCTCGTCTTGTAGGCTCGTGTCACTGGGCAGCGCTCGGCTGTGCTTCCCTTTGTAGTCTGTAATGGTTTGCAAGCCCTGCCATATCCGACGAGCATCAGAGCCAGTGTAGTAGCGTCCTGTATTGACGCTTTGCCTGTTTGAAGGTTTGTCGGAGGGCATAGCGGGATTTCTTATAAGCTTCTGGGTTAAGAGTCCCGCTCCTTTGAAAGTGTCAGCTCTAGCCTTTAGCTCAGTTTGGATGTTGCCTGTAATCCATGGTTTATGGTATGTACGTACGGACACTATGGGGACAATGTCATTGATGCACTTGTTGATGAAGCCAATGACAGATGTGGTGTACTCCTCAATTCCATTGGAGGAATCTCGAAACATATTCCAGTCTGCTTGCAAAACAGTCCTGTAGCTTAGCATCTGCTTCAGCTGACCACTTTTTTTATTGATCTAGTCACTGGTGCTTCCTGCTTTAATGTTTACTTGTAAGCACGAATCAGGAGGACATAATTATGGTCAGATTTGAAAAATGGAGGGCGAGAGAGAGCTTTGTATTTGGAGTAAAGGTGGTGCAGAATTATTTTCCCTCGGTTTGCATATTTAATATGCTGATAGAAATTTGGTAAAACTGAGAAGTTTCCCTACAATAAAGTCCCAGGCTACTAGGAGCGCCGCCTCTGGGTAGGTGTTTTCTTGTTTGCTTATGGCGGAATACAGTGTATTCAATGCTGGCTTATTGCCAGCCTCCGTCTGTGGTGGTATGTAAAACAGCTACCAAAAATACAGAAACTCTCTAGGTAGATAGTGTGGTCTACAGCTTATCATGAGATACTCTACCTCAGGCGAGCAATAGCTTGAGACCTCCTTAGATATTGTGCACCAGCTGTTATTTACAAAAATACATAGTCCGTCGCCCCTTGTCTTACCAGACGCCGCCATATTACCAGCCAGCTGTATGTTGATAGTGTTATCGTTCAGCCATGACTCCGTGAAACATAAGATATTACCATTGGTAGATTCATCTTCCCGCTTAGGTCATCTGTTTTATTCTCCAAAGATTGCACATTTGCTAGCAGAATGGAAGGAAGTGTAGGTTTATTCGATCGCCTATGAATTCTCAGAAGGCAGTCCGACCTCTGGACCCTTTTTCTCCACCACCTCTTCACCCAAATCACGGGGATCTGGGCCTGTTCCCGAGAAAGCAGTATATCATTTGCGTCAGACTCGTTAAAAGGAAAAAAGGATTCTGGCAGTCCGTGGTGAGTAAGTCCAGAAGTTATTTTTGATCATAAGAGACATAAACGGAACACTATGTACAAAATAAGTTTAAAAAACAAGTTGCAAATAAACGAACAAAAAAACACCATCAGTTGGGGACACGTAAAACGTCAGCCTTCTTCTACGGCGCCATTGTTACAGTAGTATGATACTGTAACGAACCTGGGTTTATAAGCGCGGATATTGACTCTGCCGCTTGGGCTAGAAGGTCGAGGGTTTGAGACCTGCTCCCTGCCTGTTTCATTACATTGGTGTCAGAAGTGATCGGACCTTGCATCCACGACAGTGTGTGTGCTTGGCCAATGGAGTGCGTTCATATAAGACAGAGTCGTAAGCTAGCATGAGGACGCGCTCTTTGAAAGGAGGGAGTAGTGTAACAACCCTGGGTTTATAAGCGCGGATATCGACTCTGCCGCTTGAGCATGTTTTTTGGGGCACAGTCGATAGCACGCCGGACTTCGGGCTAGAAGGTTGAGTGTTTGAGATCTGCTCCCTGCCTGTTTCATTACAATACTATATTTCCTCCAATTCGAATGATGATGTATGACCACTATTCCATTTGTAACATATCATACTAAAAGGAGGGGTACAAATAAACTTCCCAAATCCTATTGATTTCCCTGAGACCATGTTGGTAGATTTTAAAGAATCAAACGCGTATGAGAATCTTCACTATATTGCTCACACCTATCAAACGTTTCAGATCTACAGGAGTGCCAAGATGAAATGGAGAATATCTTTCACACACCTACCTTAGCCCTACGGAGAAGCCGGATCACACTGATGCCGGTTGATGCCAGCTCTCGGCTAGGCATGCTCTGGAGGTAGGCGCACACACACACCTCACACAGGTGCTGCAGGCGCTTCACCTGGTACATCTCTGCACAGACCAGCACGGCCATGGCCTGCAACACACTGGCTGGACACACATACATAGACACTGTCAAACATACTGGAGCCTCATTTAGAAAATCATGCACGGATTTGATCGTAAATTGTGGTTGAAATCCATGCCATTGTTGGGATTTATAAACCGCACACAGACCAGTACTGTCAATCATATCACATTACACACAGCTGTGAAAAATATACCAACGACCAGATAACAACTCACACTCACTCGCTCACCCTCCAAACAAATCGGGCATTACAGTACTATTTATCATATCGTACTAGGGTCAGTGTCCACTCCAATTTCTTTTGATGTCCCCCCAGCCTGTCAATTTTTTTGGGAGCTGACAGTCAAATCCCTTTAGGCCATAAGAGATACTATTTATACCATCTGAGCATGTAAATCCACCGTAAATCATGTCACAGCCTCTACTGAGCAGCACCGAGGACCCGGACAGTGGCGTACCGCAGTTTTGCGGGGCCCGGTCTGAGCTAGGGGTGTAATGGTACACGTATTCGTACCGAACCGTTTGGTATGGAGACCTCTGTTCGGTCCTCACTGTGAACCTGACTGAATACATACAAATATATATTTAAAATATAAAATCTCTAGGCCTATAGGCTTGAGTAAATATGAAATAAGAAAACATCAACGTTATCAAAATTCTCATCTTAATTGGAGCATTTCAATCTATCCTTTTGTCGTAGCTGGGAGCTAGTTCTGTACAATGGCGAGTGGTGGGGTCGGAGGAGAATTCTCCATAATTTAAATCTCTAGTTTGGGAACATTTGCACTTCCCAGTAGATTACAACGGTGATGGACAGAGCGAGTATGTCGACAATGCTCAATGAGTATAGCCTATGCAGCTGCCATCACCTCAAACATGTTGACACATTTACGCCTACTTCAGCCCATGTTTCTTATTAACAGAGCAAGACAGAAACGCACAAAAACAACACAACTTTGTCTCCCCTCTGCATTTAAGCAGCCCTTTGCAGCGGATTCTGACCGGGCCAAAGAAATTACTAGAGCGATAGGTATGTTTATAGCTGCGGACAGAGGCGCAACTTTGGCTTTAGAAGTGTGTATTTTATATATATATATTTTTTATCCAGTCGGATAAACAATCCAAACAGCCTACCCGACCTCTTGGAGGCGTCCGCATGGTCCTAAAGCACACCGTCGCCACGTTTTGTATCACATTCCAATGACAAAACTGGGGGGCCAAAAATGTAATTTCAGAATGTGGGGGGGGATATGCCCATCCCCAGTGAAAGTTGCCCCCCTGGCCGTGAATATGCGCGCATTCTCAGTGGTTGAGAAGAATAGGGGGTTTCAGCACCTCGTGAAAGTGCTCGAGCCACATTATGAATGTGGCTCTCTCGTACCCATTTCAGCAAACTGGGAGTACCCGCCCTCTATATAAGCAAACTAAAGCAAAATGTTGTCAATGAATTGGCCAATGCACCCCGTGTTTTGCGTAATACAGATGGATGGATCTCCAGGGCTACAGAGAGCTACTTAATAGTGATAGCCCATCACATTACCCCGGAGTAGGAAATGTGAAGTACCATGCCTCGGACACGCCCTCTTTGTGAGAGTCACATATTTTTCTCTTTGTAAGATAACATTATACAATATCTTAGCCATGGTTACACATTGATTTCACAAGCATATTTCACTTTACTTTAGTGTTGTTCATGAGTAATCGTGTTTTAATTTAAGAAAATAAAATGTGTTGGTATTCCTGATTGTGCCCTCATCATTATGACTCATGATCATACAGTATATGGAAACAGGAATACCAACACTTAATATATTCTTAAATTAACAAATATTTACTGCAGTAACTGTTGGCATTTCATTTTCCCACTGTACCGAAACCAACCCAAACTAGGTTTGGTGAGCTGTTACACCCCTAGTCTGAGCTAAAGCTAATTTCCTGCAATTCTACACATATTGCCATGGGACTTAAAAAAAAGAATGTGCCGTTTTATAGCTAATCTCATGCTATTCTACACAATGAGGCTGAGAGAATATATAATTTTTACAGCTAATTTCCTGTTATTCTAGGGAATCAGCTGCTCATAATAAGGACCTTAATTGGCTGAATACTGAGTGTTATGCCGCGTTTAGATTAGGGACACACAAAAAAACGTCATACCAATCGGTATAGCGGAACAAGAAAGCAAGAAAGAGGGTGAATGCAAAAGCAAGCCAGCACGATGGTATACGTTGCTATGGTGATTTCAGTAACAAACAGGGCAAATCAACATTGAAATATCTGAACTCGGGCGACAAGTCCCGTCTACCATTATGCTTTTATTGAAAACAATGATATCCGGGTTTGCCGTCTACCTCGTACCATCTAAACGCAGCATAAGTTAGAACAAGGTTGAAACAATAGTTCTCCAGAATGATGGTTTGGCCACCCCTGGTCTCAAGGCCATGTCTAGCCCTAACCCATGTTTACCCGGAGTGGGACCTTTACAAAGTGCCTGTTTTTGCTCCTGCCCTGCAGCAGTGGACCCACCAGGACAGCAGGTGTCGGTGTAGAGGTACTCCAGGAAGGAGAGGAAGGTGTCAGAGGAGACTCCGTGGATGGGCACCACCCGACTCCGTGCCTCCGCGTACTTCCCGCTGAACATGGCCGCCATGACATCGCAGCGAGCCACCAGGACCGCCCGGTGAGCTGGTAACACACTCCCTGAAACACAGTCTATTTTTAAATATAATCTGGGTGGTTCGAGCCCTGAATGCTGATTGCCCTGAATCAGACCATATACCAAAGGTATGACCAATTTATTTTGAATTACATTGGTAACCAGTTTATAATAGTAATAAGGCACCTTGGGGGTTTGTGGTATATGGCCAATATACCACAGCTAGGGGCTGTGTCCAGGCACTCTGCGATGTGTCGTGCTAAGAACAGCCCTTAGCCGTGGTATATTGGCCATACACCACACCCCCCCGGACCTTATTGCTTGAATGTAGTCCTTACTTTACCAGGTTACTTTGCTGAGAACACATTCTCTATGCCATCAAGGCCTTGGGGAAGAGTTGAGGAGGAGCGGGGTTGAATGAGGAGGAGCGGGGTTGAATGAGGAGGAGCGGGGTTGAATGAGGAGGAGCGGGGTTGAATGAGGAGGAGCGGGGTTGAATGAGGAGGAGCGGGGTTGAATGATGGTTCAGGTGAAGAGAGGGAGCTTTCGGTAACGTGTTGCTAATCACACTCTTGACATGCCTCTATTGTAAGGGGAAGGTTTTTAGCCTCTTCACGATACAGTGGAGGATAATAGCGAAAGCTATTCACTGTATTTTGTCATTTTCTTGAAAGAAACAGACAAGCCTCTACAGCTTCACATCTACCGAATGATCTGCTCATGTACCGTCTCCGAACGGGTTGTTTAAATTAACCCAGAGCTTATGACAGCTATAAAGCATGACATAATGGTTGTCTTGACAGGCATTGTGTCACTTATGACAGCCCTCTATAGTTGGGTGCAGCGCAGGTGAAGAACATGCTGCAAAGTGGATACATTTTGAAGTGTCGAGCATATTTAAAAAATATATATATATATATATTTCATTACATGGGTTATTGTAGATGATTGCTTATGAACTTGGAGCTTGGCATCACCCTGCGAGAGAGTTTGTCATAAAAACGATGTACTGTTTCTGCAGCAAAGTCATTTATAAAATTGTATACATAATATAACATCTGTAAACATAATATTAGGGTGTCTGTAGTATTACTAAGCTCTTATAAACAAAACAGAAGAATTGTACAAAATCTGGCATGAATGTCTAAAGCACTGCGACTATTGTATATCAAGTGTACGTCATACAAGGCACCCTAAATATGTTGATGGCATTTTTTCTCTGGTGCAATAATGAAATGGACTGACTACCTGAGGGCCCTCAGTGAAGAAATCAGTTAATCATGTGTAATAGAAAAAAGTTTACTTTGTGTGTGTGTGTACTTGCCTTGCACCATGAAGATGACATCAGAGTAGAGAGGAGAGTTGAAGAGGTTGACCAGAGACTGAGGACCAAGTTGGGCGGGCCGAGCGTTAGGCGTATCCCTGGAGCCCTACACACACACACACACACACACACACACACACACACACACACACACACACACACACACACACACACACACACACACACACACACACACACACACACACACACACACAGCGTGGGTTATGTCTGAGGATTCCACCACTGTTGGTATTTACTACCATGAGTGCCATTCATTCTGAGCTTCCATCTCCACCACCCACCCGTGGCATAGAAATAGTCCGTCTACACGCCTGCCTCAGCAGTGGCCAACTCCACAGTCCCTGCCGTCCCTGCCAAGACCGCCTCAATGGAGCTGGCTAATGCTGAAACAGACTGGCAGGCAGGCTCGCTTCCAGAGCAGTCTGCATATCAAACCCATTGGCTTCATTATGCTGCAGTGATATAACATCGCTCGCATTGTGCCAGAGCCTGCTGGTTTAGAGTACACAAATCATTGACTTTCAACTGCTTAGTCAATCCTGTAGATGGATTGGAACCAAGCGTATTGTATTGTATTGAGAAATGATACATGTAAATGATGAGTGCAAAAGTGGCACTTCACTTCTGATGGAATTGAAATAGAAGGAACTCAAGCCTGGTCACCAGATCGAATTATGAACCTGCATGTCACATGTCTCCTGATGTTAAGGCAGCCCACATCCCATTCCCTTTGCTCAATCTGAGAGTAAACATTATCCCAATTCAATCAATTAGTGCACTGCTAGTACACTGCTTTTGATCAAAACCACATGTATTGTGTTATATGGGGGAATAGGGTATCACAGGGTGTATTTTTTTGCATGTGCGAGTCCATGTTAACCATGGGTCACCTTGTCTCTGCCCATGAAGGAGCGGACGCGGTCCATGAGTTGAGCCACGGCCAGAGAGTTCTTCAGCTTCTCCCCCACAGCCTCCTGGAGGTGCTCCCACTCCCACGCCCCTGGGTCACACCAGAACCACAGGCACACAAATAACATATATACCACAGCAACAGACAGACTCATTTAAAATATATAAACACTCATACCGTATAGTGCCTTCGGAAAGTATTCAGACCCCTTTTTTCCACATTCTGTTACGTTACAGACTTATTCTAAAATGGAATAAATACATTTCTCACACCAATCTACACACAATACTCCATATTGACAAAGCAAAAAAACAGCATTTTAGACATTTTTGCATTTATTAAAAAATGTAAAAACATACTTTATTTACATAGGTATTCAGACCATTTTGCTATGAGACTCAAATGTGAGCACATGTGCATCCTGTTTCCATTGATTATCCTTGAGATTTTTCTACAACTTGATTGGAGTACACCTGTGGTAAATTCAATTGATTGGACATGATTTGGAAAAGCACACCCCTGTCTAAATAAGGTCCCACAGTTGACGGTACATGTCAGAGCAAAAACCAAGCCATGAGGTCAGGAATTGTCCGTAGAGCTCCGAGACAGGATTGTGTCGAGGCACTGATCTGGGGGAGGGTACCAAAAAACGTCTGCAGCATTCAAGGTCCCCAAGAACACAGTAGTAGCCTCCATCATTCTTAAATTCAAGAAGTGTGGTACCACCAAGACTCTTCCTAGAGCTGGCTGCCTGGCCAAACTGAGCAATCGGGAGAGAAGAGCCTTGGTCAAGGAGGTGACCAAGTACCTGATGGTCACTCTGACAGAGCTCCAGAGTTCCTCTGTCTATATGGGAGTACCTTCCAGAAGGACATTCATCTCTGCAGCACCCCACCAATCATGCCTTTATGGTAGAGTGGCCAGGCGGAAGCCACTCCTCAGTAAAAGGCACATGACAGCCCGCTTGTAGTTTGCCAAAAGGCACCTAAAGGACTCTCAAGTCTGATGAAACCAAGATTGAATTATTTGGCCTGAATGCCAAAGTGTCACGTCTGGTGGAAACTGATCCATACGGTGAAGCATTGTGGTGGCAGCATCATGCTGTGGGGATATTTTTCAGCGGCAGGGACTGTGAGACTAGTTAGGATCGAGTGAAAGATGAACGGAACAAAGTACAGAGATCAAATCAAATCAAATCAAATTTATTTATATAGCCCTTCGTACATCAGCTGATATCTCAAAGTGCTGTACAGAAACCCAGCCTAAAACCCCAAACAGCAAACAATGCAGGTGTAAAAGCACGGTGGCTAGGAAAAACTCCCTAGAAAGGCCAAACCTAGGAAGAAACCTAGAGAGGAACCGGGCTATGTGGGGTGGCCAGTCCTCTTCTGGCTGTGCCGGGTAGAGATTATAACAGAACATGACCAAGATGTTCAAATGTTCATAAATGACCAGCATGTCAAGATCCTTGATGAAACCTGATCCAAAGTGCTCAGGACCTCAAACTGGGGCGAATATTCACCTTCCAACAAGACAATGATCCTAAACACACAGCCAAGACAACACAGGAGTGGCTTCGGGACAAGTCTCTGAATGTCCTTGAACGGCCAAGCCAGAGCCCGGACATGAACCCGATCGAATATCTCTGGACAAACCTGAAAAGAGCTGCGCAGCGATGCTCCCCATCCAACCTGACAGAACTTGAGAGGATTTGCAGAGAAGAATGGGAGAAACTCCCCAAATACTGGTGTGCCAAGCTCGTAGCGTCATAATACCCAAGAAGCCTCGAGGGTTTAATCGCTGCCAAACGTGCTTCAACAAAGTACTGAGTAATGGGTCTGAATACTTATGTAAATGTCAAAAAAACTGTTTTTGCTTTGTCATTATGGGGTATTGTGTGTGTATTGATGAGGACAACAAAACGATTTAAATGTCGAAAAAGTCAAGGGGTCTGAATACTTTCCAAATGCACTGTATATCATAGAAACACTATAATACTTATATATACAGTAGGGCAAAAAGGTATTTAGTCAGCCACCAATTGTGCAAGTTCTCCCACTTAAAAAGATGAGAGAGGCCTGTAATTTTCATCATAGGTACACTTCAACTATCACAGACAAAATGAGAAGGAAAAAAATCAGATTGTAGGATTTTTTTATGAATTCATTTGCAAATTATGGTGGAAAATAAGTATTTGGTCAATGACAAAAGTTTCTCAATTATTTGTTATATACCCTTTGTTGGCAATGACAGAGGTCAAACGTTTTCTGTAAGTCTTTCACAAGGTTTTCACACACTGTTGCTGGTATTTTGGCTCATTCCTCCATGCAGATCTCCTCTAGAGCAGTGATGTTTTGAGGCTGTTGCTGGGCAACACGGACTTTCAACTTCCTCCAAAGATTTTCTATGGGGTTGAGATCTGGAGACTGGCTAGGCCACTCTAGGACCTTGAAATGCTTCTTACGAAGCCACTCCTTCATTGCCCGGGTGGTGTGTTTGGGATCATTGTCATGCTGAAAGAGCCAGCCATATTTCATCTTCAATGCCCTTGCTGATGGAAGGAGGTTTTCATTCAAAATCTCACGATACATGGCCCCATTCATTCTTTCCTTTACATGGATCAGTCGTCCTGGTCCCTTTGCAGAAAAACAGCCCCAAAGCATGATGTTTCCACCCCCATGCTTCACAGTAGTTATGGTGTTCTTTGTATGCAACTCAACATTCTTTGTCCTCCAAACACGACGAGTTGAGTTTTTACCAAAAAGTTATATTTTGGTTTAATCTGACCATATGACATTCTCTTAATCTTCTTCTGGATCATCCAAATGCTCTCTAGCAAACTTCAGACGGGCATCGACATGTACTGGCTTAAGCAGGGGGACACGTCTGGCACTGCAGGATTTGAGTCCCTGGCGGCGTAGTGTGTTACTGATGGTAGGCTTTGTTACTTTGGTCCCAGCTCTCTGCAGGTCATTCACTAGGTCCCCCTGTGTGGTTCTGGGATTTTTGCTCACCGTTCTTGTGATCCTTTTGACGCCACGGGGTGAGATCTTGCTCCAGATCGAGGGAAATTATCAGTGGTCTTGTATGTCTTCCATTTCCTAATAATTGCTCCCACAATTGATTTCTTCAAACCAAGCTGCTTACCTATTGCAGATTCAGTCTTCCCAGTCTGGTGCAGGTCTACAAATTTGTTTCTGGTGTCCTTTGACAGCTCTTTGGTCTTGGCCATAGTGGAGTGTTCAGTGTTCAGCTGCGCACTCCGATGACGTGTGACGACAATGAGGGAGTTAATTTGTGGAATTTAGTTCCTTCTTAATGCGTTTGAGAAAAAACAGCTCAAATAAGCAAAGAGAAACGACAGTTCATCAGTACTTTAAGACATGAAGGTCAGTCAATGCGGAACATTTCAAGAACTTTTAAAGTATCTTCACGTGCAGTCGCAAACACCATCAAGCGCTATGATGAAACTGGCTCTCATGAGGACCGCCACAGGAAGGGTAGACCCAGAGTTACCTCTGCTGCAGAGGACACGTTTAGTAGAGTTGCCAGCCTCATACATTTCAGCCCAAATAAATGCTTCACAGACTTCAAGTAACAGACACATCTCAACATCAACTGTTCAGAGGAGACTGTGTGAATCAGGCCTTCATGGTTGAATTGCTGCAAAAAAACAACACTACTAAAGGACACCAATAAGAAGAAGAGACTTAATTGGGCCAAGAAACACGAGCAATTGACATTAGACCGGTGGAAATTTGTATTTTGGCATGGAGTCCAAATTGGAGATTTGTGTGAGTGAACGTATGATCTCCGCATGTGCTATAGATGGTGTGTAGGTGCTTTGCTGGTGACACTGTCTGTGATTTATTTAAACTTCAAGGCACAGTTAACCAGCATAGCTACCACAGCATTCCGCAGCGATACGCCATCCAATCTGGTTTGGGCTTAGTGGGACTATAATTTAATTTTCAACAGATCAATGACCCAACACACCGCCAGGCTGTGTGAGAGTGATGGAGTGCTGCATCAGATGACCTGGTCTCCACAATCCCCCGACCTCAACCAAATTGAGATGGTTTGGGATGAGTCGGACCGCAGATTGAAGGAAAAGCAGCCAACAAGTGCAAGGCATATGTGGGAACTCCTTCAAGACTGTTGGAAATCATTCCAGGTGAAGTTGGTTGAGAGAATGCCAATAGTGTGCAAAGTTGTCATCAAGGCAAAGGGTGGATATTTGAAGAATCTCAAATATAAAATATACACTGTTCAAAAAAATAAAGGGAACACTAAAATAACACATCCTAGATCTGAATGAATGAAATATTCTTATTAAATACTTTTTTATTTACATAGTTGAATGTGCTGACAATACAATCACACACAAATTATCAATGGAAATCAAATTTATCAACCCATGGAAGTCTGGATTTGGAGTCACACTCAAAATTAAAGTGGAAAACCACACTACAGGCTGATCCAACTTTGATGTAATGTCCTTAAAACAAGTCAAAATGAGGCTCAGTAGTGTGTGTGGCCTCCACGTGCCTGTATGACCTCCGTACAATGCCTGGGCATGCTCCTGATGAGGTGGCGGATGGTCTCCTGAGGGATCTCCTCCCAGACCTGGACTAAAGCAACCGCTAACTCCTGGACAGTCTGTGATGCAATGGAGCAAGACATGATGTCCCAGATGTGCTCAATTTGATTCAGGTCTGGGGAACGGGCAGGCCATTCCATAGCATCAATGCCTTCCTCTTGCAGGAACTGCTGACACACTCCAGCCACATGAGGTCTAGCATTGTCTTGCATTAAGAGGAACCCAGGGCCAACAGCACCAGCATATGGTCTCACAAGGGATTTGAGAATCTCATCTCGGGACCTAATGGCAGTCAGGCTACCTCTGGCGAGCACATGGAGGGCTGTGCGGCCCCCCAAAGAAATGCCACCCCACACCATGACTTCATCTGTGAAGAGCACAGGGCACCAGTGGCAAATTTGCCAATCTTGGTGTTCTCTGGCAAATGCCAAACGTCCTGCACGGTGTTGGGCTGTAAGCACAACCCCCCACCTGTGGACGTCGGGCCCTCATACCACCCTCATGGAGTCTGTTTCTGACCGTTTAAGCAGACACATGCACATTTGTGGCCTGCTGGAGGTCATTTTGCAGGGCTCTGGCAATGCTCCTCCTGCTCCTCCTTGCACAAAGGCGGAGGTAGCGGTCCTGCTGCTGGTTTGTTGCCCTCCTACGGCCTCCTCCACGCCTCCTGATATACTGGCCTGTCTCCTTGTAGCCCCTTCATGCTCTGGACACTACGCTGACAGACACAGCAAACATTCTTGCCACAGCTCGCATTGATGTGCCATCCTGGATGAGCTGCACTACCTGAGCTACCTTTTATTTTTTTGAGCAGTGTATTTTGATTTGTTTAACACTTTTTTGGTTACTACATGATTCCATATGTGTTATTTCATAGTTTTGATGTCTTCACTATTATTCTACAATGTAGAACATAGTACAAATAAAGAAAAACTCTTGAATGAGTAGGTGTTCTAAAACTTTTGACCAGTAGTGTATATATAGATGCGGCAAAGAGGTCAATGGAACGCAGACCATTGGGAAATAAATTTGCCCATTCAAAAAATCTGATCTAACAAAGTGGATATTCCTCAAATCCGTCATGATGTCAGCGTTCTAACAAGCCCACAATGTGGTTACTAAAATGGAAATATTTGTCCTTTTGCTAAATGCTAACTCCAGTTCATGTAAGCTGGTAGCATGGCTAGCCATATAGAAATGGGAAGTGGTAGTTGGAGTCTTTTGTACGTGTAATGCAGTTGACTGGTAACAATGACGTGGACATGTACTGGTGTTGACATCCATATCAGCATTATACTCTGATCTTTACCCCAAAATAGTGTGAATACACATAAACATTAGCCTTAATGCTAATCTTGCTGGGAGACAATAAGGAGATTCAGAATCTTTCCCACACGGCGGGACCTGATAGGGGTGTTTCCATTGATTTGTCCGAGTTCAATTGATCTTTTTAACGCATGTACAGTGGCAAGAAAAATATATGAACCCCTTGGAATTACCTGGATTTCTGCATGAATTGGTCATAAAGTTTGATCTTCATCTAAGTCACAACAATAGACAAACACAATTTGCTTAAACTTATAACAAACAATTATATGTTTTCTTGTCTATATTGAACACACCGTGTAAACATTCACAGTGCAGGGTGGGCAAAGTATGTGAACCCTTAAATTTAATATCCGGTTGACTCTCCTTTGGCAGCAATAACCTCAACTAAACATTTTCTGTAGTTGCGGATCAGGCGGAATTTTGGACCGTTCCTCTTTACAAAACTGTTTTAGTTCAGAAATATTCTTGGGATGTCTGGTGTGAACCGCTCTCAAGGTCATGCCACAGCATCTCAATCATGTTGAGGTCCAGAAGGCGTATTTTCTTCTGTTGAAGACATTCTGTTGTTGATTTACTTCTCTGTTTCGGGTCGTTGTCCTGTTGCATCACCCAACGTCTGTTGAGCTTCAATTGGCGGACAGATAGCCTTACATTCTCCTGCAAAATGTCTTGATAAACTCGGGAATTCATTTGTCTGTAGATGATAGCAAGCTGTCCAGGCCCTGAGGCAGCAAAGCAGCCCCAAACCATGATGCTCCCTCCCCCATACTTTTGAGTTGGGATGAGGTTTTGATGTTGATGTGCTGTGCCTTTTTATCTCCACACATAGTGTTGTGTGTTCCTTTTAAACAACTCAACTTTAGCTTAATCTGTCCACAGAATATTTTGCCAGTAGCGCTGTGGAACATCCTGGTTCTCATTTGCTAACTTCAGACGTGCAGCAATGTTTTTTTTGGACAACAGTGGCTTCTTCCATGGTGTCCTCCAATGAACACTATTCTTGTTTAGTGTTTTACGTGTCGTAGACTCGTCAAGAGATGTTAGCATGTTCCAGAGATTTCTATAAGTCTTTAGCTGACACTAGGATTCTTTGAAACTTCATTGAGCATTCTGCGCTGTGCTCTTGCAGTCATCTTTACAGGATGGCCACTCCTAGGGAGAGTAGCAACAGTGCTGAATTTTCTCCATTTATAGACAATTTGTCTTATCGTGGACTGATGAACATTAAGACTTTTAGAGATACTTTTGTAAGCCTTTCCAGCTTTATGCAAGTCAATAATTATTAATCGTAGGTCTTCTGAGATCTCTTTTGTTCAAGGCATGGTTTACATCAGGCAATGCTTCTTGTGAATAGCAAACTCAAATTTTGTGAGTATTTTTATAGGGCAGCTCTAACCAACCATCTCCAAACTCGTCTCATTGATTGGACTCCTGGGTAGCTGACTCCTGACTCCAATTAGCTTTTGGAGAAGTCATTAGCCTTGGGGTTCACATACTTTTCCTAACCTACACTGTGAATGTTTAAATTATATATTCAATATAGATAAGAAAAATACCTTGTGTGTTATTAGTTTAAGCACACTGTGTTTGTCTATTGTGACTTAGATGAAGACCAGATCAAATTTGATGACCAATTTATGCAGAAATCCAGGTAATTGCAAAGGGTTCACATACTTTTTCCTGCCACTGTATACCACAAAAACAGACACTCATATACAGCATTGAGTCTGTATACAAAACATTAAGAACACCTGCTATTTCCATGACAGACTGACCAGGTGAAAGCCATGATCCCTTATTGATGTCACTTGTTAAATCCACTTCAATCAGTGTAGATGAAGGGGAGGAGACAGGTTAAAGAAGATTGAGACAATTGAGACATGGATTGTGCATGTGTGCCATTCCGAGGGTAAATGGGCAAGACAAAAGATTTAAGTGCCTTCAAACGGGGTACAGTAGTAGGTGCCAGGTGCACCGGTTTGTGTCAAGAACTGCAATACTGCTGGATTTTTCACACTCAACAGTTTTCCGTGTGTCTCATGAATGGTCCACTACCCAAAGAACATCCAGTCAACTTGACACAAGTGTGAGAAGCATTGGAGTCAACATGGGCCAGCATCCCTGTGGAACGCTTGACACCTTGTAGAATATACGGCCCGACAAATTGGGGGGGGGGGAGGGTGTAACTCAATATTAGGAAGGTGTTCCTAATGTTTGGTATACTCAGTGTATAAACACTCATGCATACCATAGAAACACTATAATACTCATACCACGGAAACAGATATACTCATATATACCCCGGACACAGACTCACATAAACCCTAATACTAATATATAGGCTACCACAGAAAAACTAATACATATGCTACCACATAAATCTGCATAAAGAAAATATGCTAATTTCCCCACCAGTGGAGTGTTTTCACCAACTGACTTGTTTACGGATAAAAATCAGTGTGCGATGACGTAGTGCAGACAAAATGTACTTTTTCGCTTACATTTTCATCTACCGAATACAAATCTAAATTGCAATATGTTTCCATCGCATTTTCAACTCTACCGATGGTTTTGTCACAAAAACTGTTGCTTTAAATAGAATATGGGCCTATTCTAGTCTTGACATATGCATTCTAGACAACAGCTCGCAGATACAGTGCGGGTAGGCTGTGCGGGTAGGCTGTGCGGGTAGTCTAAATGATGAGATTATTATGGATAAGAGCGAGAATATTTATTTGTCAAATGGCAGTCAAGCTTTGATCATCATGTCACCAGAATGAAATTGTACCGAAACTTCCATCACTCGCATAAAAACTGTGGTTGGAAACATGGTTATTGACTCAAATATAAACAACTTTGTGTACTCTCTCTCATATAACATAATATTGTAGGAACACCAATGCAAAAACGAAAAGATCCACAGAGTCGCATAGGAGTCACACTCATAACTACATCACAGTGGCCTACTTTTCCGAAAGTACCTGCGAGAAAGAAAAACCATTGACCGTGAGTTAGCATCCGAAGGAATAGGCAGGAAAACTCTTTCAATTAGCATATTCCTTGAAATCATCAAACAACAGTCCTTCAGGCAGCCTTGAAGGTGGAAGGGGGTGGGTGGAGTATTCCTTCATATATGAAGGCAAACAGACCATTGCAGCAGAAGGAGGTGAGTTATAGGGGTATTAGCTCATCACTTTTTATGGAGGTACTTTAGCTGATACAAGGATTAATTTAAACACCCAGCGCAGGGTAATATCCCACAAACACCTCATTCGGGAGATTAATTCCAAGCTGTGACATAAAGCTTTCTCGCTGAAAATCAACTGCTGAAATTTCCTCAAAGACAACGGTAGGTCGACTCAAGGAAAAGGTTAATTGGTTAGTTTGGTTCACAATGCAGGGTAAATGGAGGGTAAAATCATCTTAATTAAACACTGATGATCTTTATGTGGTACCATGACTAAGCACAGCCAACACACACACACCATGGAGACTACAGATAGAGTCATAGCAGGATGTTTCATACAGTGATGGGAAATTATCCCCTGCAAATGATTGCACCTACCAAAGCAGACATTAGCTCGCTTAGCTAAAGCCTCGCTCTCTAGTGCTGATCCACATGCTTAAAGCACTTGGCACTTAAACTAACTTTGACATTTAAGCTTGTTTCAAAACAACAGAACTTAAACCAGTAGTTTACCTCGGTAGAGGAACATGAGTGTCTCCCATAGACACAGGCACAGCAGTGGGTCCTTCACCACCAGGCGCGATAGCCGTCCAGCCAGATGCCCGTCGGGCCGCGACCCGTCCTCCATGCCCAGGCCCCCATCCCAGGTGGAGAGCAGCGATGGGGGGCCACCATCCCCCCGGCCATCCCCCCGGCAGGCGCAGCGCGATATGGGCCTCTCCCTGGCCTTGGGGCCCAGCAGCAGCTGTCTGAAATAGGGACTGACAGCACAGAGCACAGCGGCGTGCCCCCAGCCCAGTTCCTTGCCAGAGTCCCCAGAGTAGAAGGCCACGTCGGCGAACTGGCCGCCACGCTCCAGCAGCCACTGTAGGTCCTTAGAGAAGCTGGACTCCTCCACTCGGATGGGGGGAAGACGCGCTGAAGGGATGGAGTGAGAGATGGGTACAGGAAAGGGGGAGTCGTGGGAGAAAAGGGAAGAGAGGAGACGAGATGTTGGAATGAGAGAGGAGAGTAAAAGCACAGAGGGAAAAGGGGAGGAGTAAGTGTCAACATTGTTAACGTATGTGGCTCGGATGGAATAAAAATGGGGAAGGTTAGCGAGAGAGAGATGGAGAGAAAGAAACAGACAGAAAATGGATGGAGGGGAGAAGGTTGAAAGAGGGGGTGAAAGAATAAAGGATTGATGAGGGAAAAAAAGAGGGAGAACAGAAAGATGATCAGACAGTTAGCTTAGGGGGTTGGGCGTGGGAACGAGGGATGTGGGAAAAGCAGAGAATATTAAGTAAAAGGTAAACAGAGCGAGAGAGTGTGAAGGTATGTAAATCATTGTTCTATTATAAACCTATTTATGCTTAATCCATCCTGTACCCCTGTGCACCTCATCACTTTTTTATGGCCACTCTGTTTTAGCCTGGTATACAGGCAAGGCTGTCCAGGAATCAATGCACTTCATATTTCATGGACTGTGCACTATAACGAGAGAAAGTTAAGTAGTTGGACGGGCACCAGCCAAGCCAGCCCACCCACGCACCCACTTTGGCAGTGTTGCTCTTATCTGTCAATCACCAGGCCAAAGTTCATCAGACATAAATGTAAATAGCAAAATGGAAGGCTGCTATATTCAGTACGTTAACTGTAGCTTAGCCATGTGTTCGTATTTTTATTTTAGATTTTTTTTGTTGTAATTTCTGCCCCCTTTTTCTCCCCAATTACGTGATTACGATCTTATTTCATCGCTGCAACTCCCCAACAGGCTCAGGAGAGTCGAAGGTCGAGTCATGCGTCCTCCGAAACATGACCCGCCAAGCCGTATCTCTTAACACCCGCTCGCTTAAACCGGAAGCCAGCTGCACCAATGTGTTGGAGGAAACACTGTTCAACTGACGACCGAAATCGGCCTGCAGGCGCCCAGCCCGTCACAAGGAGTCGCTAGAGTGCGATGAGCCAAGTAAAGCACCCCGGCCAAACCCTCCCTTAACCTGGACGACGCTGGGCCAATTGTGCACCACCCTATGGGACTCCTGGTCACGGACGGCTTAGCCGTGTGTTCTATTTCTGTGTCCATGAACACAGATAGGTGTCAAATTTGTAATAGCACATTTACAGGAATAAAGAATAAAATAATAAACACTATAGGGTGAAGGGCTGACTAACAGATGATTCGACACTTTGATAAAGCAATGAAAGTCTATATTCTATATTTAGTAAAGGAAGAAAATTGTCCACTAACTGTTTGCTACACAGAAATGCTGTCTTCTATTGAAGTGACAACATTTCAACAATGTTTCAACCAACATGATATGATCTTCGTCACTTGAGTATTGTAGTACTATCACTAAGCTTCACTAACTGTTCTTTAGGAGCAGCAAACGGTGAGTCTGTATTCATTTTCATTGCTTTATTTGTCTCCTGTGGCATGTTTGGATGTGGCAATTACTCTCTTTTCATAATTCAAAATTAAGTCCATGAGCCCAAAATAGCCCTGGCGTTCTCATCTCAGATCTCACAGACTTTGGATCCATGCAATAATAAATCCCCACAATTAATGAATCTACTATACTGGAGCAATTGTCGAAGAAATCTTAACACTATTCCACTAATCTGTGTCTGCTATCGATTTAGTTCAAACTCAAACGGTTGGCTGATTTAAAAATGTTAAATATAATTTAAGTTAACAATAATATCTAGTAGCATGTTAACAACAACAGCAGCATGTGCAGAGAGAACAAGAAAGGGTTGAGAATTAAACCCTGAGGAACACCACAAGTAAAGTTGATACCATACAAAGACGCATATAAATGATTTAAAGGGACTTCTCATCTTGCAATGCCAGTCTCTCACCTGGCTGTTCCAGATGAGGGGGGTGGGGCTCATTCAGCTTGTTGCTCCGCCTCTTCTCCGGCCTCTCTTTGGCCTTCTGCTTCAAACACTGAATCATGAAGTACTCCAGCTGAAAACATACACAAAATGCACGCTTGTTAGAATAAACCCACACACACCAATAAAACATTTGAATCACATAGCAGCCGGTCCCCATTCTTATCTTCACTAGTACAATGGCCAATAATTTGCCATCTGCATCATCGATGATGATTGATAACATAGAACACTCCAATCATATATCACACCATCAAACAATATAATCCGTTCATAACTGGCTCATGCCGACACTCACCACGCTGCCAAAGTAGCGACCCACAAAGACATGGTTCAGAGAGGGCAGCTCCAGGTAAGTGGCCCCCAGGTCCCTAGAGAGCTGCAGGCCCTCACTATGGGGGACACAGCTGCTCCAGTCTGATGCACACAGGGGGCACGTGCAGGGGGGCCCCTCATCTGGACAGTGAGGGGACAGAGAAGAGGTGAGTGAGACAGGACAACATTTACCTCCTCTAAACGCACACCTGCAAAAAATAAATATTACCCATAGAACTTCCAGCAGAACATATCAAGATTTTCTTTTATCCATCAAAGATATAACCACATACTGAAATTCAGACAGATTTACAATGCATGCACAGAGGCACACCGTGCATGCGCATACTGTAGCCTACATGCAGAGAGACAGTCAGCGTGTGAGAATATGAAGAGAAAATTACAGGGAAATGGAGGGAGGAGTAAAGAGATACAGAAACAGCATAAAAGCAGAGAAGGAGCCAGAGAGAGAGACAGAAAGAGAGACAGAAAGAGAGACAGAAAGAGAGACAGAGAGAGAGACAGAAAGAGAGACAGAAAGAGAGACAGAGAGAGAGACAGAAAGAGAGACAGAGAGAGAGACAGAGAGAGAGACAGAAAGAGACAGAAAGAGAGACAGAAAGAGAGACAGAAAGAGAGACAGAGAGAGAGACAGAGAGAGAGACAGAAAGAGTATGGCGGTCTGCTCAGTGCCAAATGCAAGGGATAAATCACTCTGCTAATAAAACTACAGGCATAGAGTGAAAGCCAGACACTGTCTGTGGTGCGTGTGTGTGTACAGTATGTGACGTCTCCTGCAATGACTCTACCCTAGGTGGTCTCCTAAACCAAGGCAACAGGAAACACAGCTGTCATTCTCCACATTCATTAGGGGATAGTTTTAGCATAGACAATAAAAGCAGTGACAAAACAACACAAAAACATAGTGTCAGGTCCACCACTATCCCACAAGGCCCCTCTTTCACCACCAAAGAGTTATCAAATACTATTATCATCTTGCAATGAAGCTCTGGCAAGATCTAAAACCATCTCACTGTGCTAAAAAGTAACCCATCATGAATGTCCTGGATTTGTTTATACCGCTGAAATGAAAATGACTTATGGTCACGCATATAGACATTAAAGTGGGCTTGATGGTTAATACTTTGCTAGTTCAATACCACCAACCTGGGCAATGCTACATGTCACACTGTACCATCAAAGTGTGTGTGTGTGTGTGTGTGTGTGTGTGTGTGTGTGTGTGTGTGTGTGTGTGTGTGTGTGTGTGTGTGTGTGTGTGTGTGTGTGTGTGTGTGTGTGTGTGTGTGTGTGTGTGTGTGTGTGTGTGTGTGTGTGTCAGGCTTTGGACTTTGCCTACTTCTTTCTTGCACCAAATGATGCTTGGTTTGTTTGTTGTTTTAGCCACAAAGACATTACTTAGAGACAAAATCCTGGGGCCTGTTTGAGATTGAATCATAAGATGAGCATCATGCTCTTAACTGAGAGGACAGGGAAAAGACAAATCCCCTCCTTCAGCAATTTTCCCTGCTCCGAGACTATGTAATGTAGCAATCGTTTGGTAAGCAATATTTGTAAAATTTGCAAATATAAAGATCAATTAATTAAGACTATTTCAAAAGACTCAAAATTCTGTGATTTTTGTATATTAGTTTGGGTTTATTGGATCGTAAAAACAGTGTTGAGTCAAATGTCATAAACATGGTTGGATGTCATAACCTTTTATGAATGGTGTGAGGCCACATAACCAATCATTGTCAATATTTCTATACTCTTAAGTGCTATGAGGCAACCACTGACTGCAACGGAATGTAAGACCTAGCAAAACTTCACCACTTGACTCATGATACAAAATATCATCCTTATTTAGCCAGGCAGGTCCATTAAGATTTGTATTTTATTTAAGATGATGACCTGGCATGTGGTAAGTGCATGGTAATACAGCACAAGAAGACACAACATGTCCCAACAGGACAAAATGGTGTTGTGGTCAAGGATAGACCAATGGGATCTCACCGTTTAGGCGTGCGCCCACAGCAACCAAAATGACGGGCACGCCCCAGTGACGTAGCAGGGGGCGGAGTCTAGGGGCATATCCGTTGCGCACCTGCTGGAAGGCCATCTTGTCGTTGATCGAGTACTTGATGACCAGGATGTCAGCCTGTTCTAGAACGCTCCGCACACTGGCCCAGTCACTGTCCAACAGATCCTGTCCACACACAGAGTACATACACACATTTTAAATACTATTTGAATCCACAAATCACATTACAGTCGAGGATTCAAACATTTTACAGGACACGGATATATTTTTCTCCAAACTGCTAGGCTGCCAATGACAGCTGACACAAAGCAGTACTTTGCTAGCTGCTTTGCCTTTGTCCTATGCAGTCCTGCAATCTGAAGGCCACGTACTGTCATGCCCGAGACCCCTAAATATCTGCACTACAAGTTGCACTGATAACCAAGGCTGTTTAAGTGTGACACAAGGGGCTGGTGTTTTTAGTATCAACATTATAGGGCCCGTTTCCCAGATCCAGTTTAAGCCCCACTCCCCCTAAAAAAATAACTGTTAATTGCGACTTGTAATCAGTCTCCATCAGACCTGAGAAGAAGTGGTCAGATTTGTTCCACTGCCCTTGCTGAAAACAGTTTCGGAATTCAAAATGCATGTGCATCTCGAGAGCGCTCCTCACACTCAAGGAAGCCAGGTAAACAAACACAAACAGTGACTGGAAGAGTGACTCACTCCTTTATAACGACAATATTCATCTGACCATACAAATGCATTTTTCCCTGCCTGCTTATTGGTCTGGCTTGGCCCCTGATAACCTACATCTGTCTCCACTAATGAAATCTATTCTGAAAGGGAAAAGATTAGCCACCGTTGGGTGAAGACAAAGCTCAGGAAAGTAGACTAACAGTGAAATGCTTACTTTAGGGCCCTTCCCAACAATGCAGCGAAAAACATTTTGAAATAATGTAAAAATAATCACCCACCCCAACATCTCCAGAGCCAAAACACACACACACACTTACCCAGCTAGGGCAGTCCTGCACCACCACAGTGACGTCTCCAAAAACGTGGGACGTGTACTCCATGAAGGCCGGGTTGGACAGGCTGCTCTCCTCAGGCCCTCCGGCCATGGCGCCGTGGCCCAAATAACTCCACAGCAGGCCCCCCTGGAGCTGGCCCTGACCCATGGCCTCTTCTCCTGGCCCCACTCCCCCGGGGCACTCACTGCCCAGCGCAACAATATGAATGGACCTGTAAGTAAAGCACACCAGATGGGGGGGACACAGTCAGGGTCAAACCCATTAAGAACCAGACAAGCAGAGATGGGCTGACAGATATGGTGTGCTGCCTGGTACACTATGGGGGTAGGTAGGGTGAATGTGATGTGTCTCTCAAATGCAGTGTGGGATGCTGCAAAGGAGGGAATTAGGGGGAAGTCAGGTGAACGTGTCTCTAATACTGCGCCTGTGAGAGATGCAACAAGAAGGGAATTAAGAGCCTTTTCCTCTTATTATACATGTCTATCACGGAGACACTGCATCAGGTTGTGTCATTGAGCGAATGACACCGACAGGCGATGCTCTGTCGGATGTTTAGATTTAAAAAACAATTGAAAAATGAATTATTATTATGCAATTATCCCATTCATAGCCCATTATTGGCAAAAACATGCGTGGTACAAGCGCACAGTAGAAACGCGGGAGGAAAGTAGGCTACCCTGTCTTTTGCATCAATTCATGAGGTGCAGACAGCAACTTACATGGTCACCGCGGGTTTCTGCTGGTCAATGCCTTGAACACGTTCTCCCACCGTGCGTTTTCACATGGGTCCGCAGTGAGAGGCTTTTCCGCAATGAGTCCCGAGTATGGGGACGTTAATCCCTCATATCGGTGACTCGCTCCCCGCGACCGTGGTTGAAGAGTTTCACAATCCCGTGTATTTCCTTCTCGTTGTTCATTCATAAAGCAAAACCTCTTACAGTTTACGGTAATGTAAAGGAATGTAAACACTACTGGTTGGATCCAGCCGGCGCCGTGGACTACCACTGCGCTAAAAAAAATAAACAAGTTGTCAATAGCTAAAAAATATATTTTTTAAATAAACGACGCGGAGAAACCAGCACCTCAATATTCCTGGCACTCATGCCACCGTTTATCCAATGACAATTGACGTCGCTGTATAAAACAAAGTCCACTGGGCAGAGGAAGAAAAGTGGGGAGGTAATGCACGGAGAGAGCGAGGGAGACTGGGATAGAGCAACAGACCGTGTTGATGGAGAGTGGACGCGCCTGACTCAGCAGCAAACAATACACGCGCACACGCACGCCAACAGCAGTACACATCTACAGCCACAAAATGACGCGCAGCACAAATTGCTATTGTTATGTCTTTACCTCATTAGGCGAACCTCTCCACACACCCACTGTGTTTTCTCCGGACTGCGAAAAAAAATCTCGCCCGTTGGTTAACCTAATCTTATTTATTCTCATTATTCCAGCTCCCGTTATTAATTAATCAAGGGATGGAGTTTCCCAACATGGTCTTAGATTAGCATTATTCAGTGGCTGTGAACACAAATACATTCCAATAAAATGTAATTAGGCCGGATAATCTTTAAAACATGGAACATCGACAAAAGTGACAAACACGGCTCTATTCTCACTGTAGGCTATTTGACCGCTCCAACATTGTGTCTCTCAGGATCATATATAACGAATAAGCCTAATTTACTTTCCCAATGTATGGAATTGACTTGCAATACTTTAAGTTTATGACATGATTGCTAATAGGGTCTATACACCAAGACACCATATGCACACCAAGACATGTTGCCCTATACAATGATAATGACATGATAATGAAGAAGTGTTGAAGTGGGCTGTTATGCTGATTAAGCTTGAGTCGGTGGATTAATTGGTGTTAGGGTTGATGCGGTGTGATACTGTAGTCAATTCTAATGAGTTATGTGCAGTATAAGTAGAGTCTCTAGGACCTAAGGGGGTTGTTCACTGTGAGGGATGGACCTCAAGACAAGCGGTGAACCACGCTCAGATAATAACCTTGCCTGAGTGAGACCTGAAGACCTGCGTTGACACTCAGAGCTAATGCCTATACAAAAAAAATGTTCTTATTGTCACAGATACCAGGTACATGTGTTGTTTTACAGGGTCGCCCATAGTAGTATAGATCCCCTGGAGCAAATTAGGGTAAAGTTCCTAGCTGAATGGCACATCACTTTGCTGGCTCTGATATTCAAACCAGCGACCTTTCGGTTACTGGCCCAACACTCTAACCGCTAGGCTACCGGCTTTAGCTCAGTGGACTAACACAGTCTGAGTCCGCAGTCACAGTGGTGTTCTGACTTGGATGTAGAGGTCAAAAGGGGGTGAAGTGTAACATGTTTTGGATTGTGTGATGCATTTGCTTTAGTTCAGTGTATGGAAGACCATGGTTCCAACCATAGCCACGTGAAGTAGTTTGGGGGTGGGGGTGCAGTGATGATTTAAAATATATTTTTTTGTATTTTTGTATGTTATCCTGGGTGCTGCAGCGCCCTCAACACCCCTACTTCCCGCGGCTATGGTTCCAACCCTATTGATGCAGAGGAGTCAAAGACCTTCACTATGACTGACATAGCAGACTATGTTTACATATTTATATTCATGTCTTCAGAAGAAAGAGTTGCAAACTTTGCACTCAAATGCTTAGCAACGCCGACACTGGCCTCGAGGGCGACCTGGAGGGCGAAGCGCAGGGCGATCCGGGTAGAGGCGATGGAAATCCCTCAACATTGACGGATCCAAGATGTCCCCCACCGGTACCCAGCACCTCTCCTCCGGACCGTACCCCTCCCAGTCCACGAGGTACTGCAGGCCCTTCACCCGGCGTCTCGAGTCCAGAATGGCCCGTATCGTGTACGCCGGGGACCCCTCGATGTCCAGAGGGGGAGGAGGGACCTCCGGCACCTCACCATCCTGCAGGGGACCAGCTACCACCGGCCTGAGGAGAGACACATGAAACAAGGGGTTAATACGATAATAGGAAGGGAGTTGTAATCGATAACACACCTCGTTTATCCTCCTCAGGACTTTGAAGGGCCCCACACATTGCGGCGCCAGCTTCCGGCAGGGCAAGCGGAGGGGTAGGTTTCCGCCTATGGGACATACCTAGACCACTCGCTGGGTCGGTCCTGGCAATACGACCGCAGAAACCTACCCACCTCCTGGCTCACTCTCTCCACCTGCCCATTACTCTCGGGGTGATAACCGGAGGTCAGGCTGACCGAGACCCCCAGACGCTCCATGAACGCCCTCCATACCCGGGACGTGAACTGGGGACCCTGATCAGAGACGATGTCCTCCGGCACCCCGTAGTGCCGGAAGACGTGGGTGAATAACGCCTCCGCAGTCTGTAGGGCTGTAGGGAGACCGGGCAACGGGAGGAGACGGCAGAACTTAGAAAACCGATCCACAACCAGCAAAACCGTAGTTTTCCCTTGAGACATGGGGAGATCGGTCAGGATATCTACTGATAAGTGAGACCATGGCCGTTGTGGAACGGGGAGGGGGTGTAACTTCCCTCTAGGAAGGAGCCTAGGAGCCTTACTCTGGGTGCACACTGAATAGACAGAGACATAAACCCTAACGTCCCTAGCCAAGGCCACCAATACTTCCCCCGGAGGCCCCGCAATGTCCTCATCACCCCAGGATGACCCAATGAGGGTAGGGTGTGAGCCCACCAAATCAGTTGTTCCCGAACACCAAGCGGCACATACTTACGCCCAGCCGGACACTGAGGAGGCACAGGCTCCGCCCGTAACGCCTGCTCGATGTCAGAGTCCACCTCCCATAACACTGGTGCCATCAGACTCGAGGCTGGAAGGATGGGAGTAGGCTCGGTGGACCGATCCTCCGTGTCATAAAGACGGAATAGCGCATGAGCCTTTACGTTCAGGGAGCCTGGTCTATACGACAGAGTAAACCTGAATCGGGTGAAGAACATGGCCCACCTTGCCTGACGTGGATTCAGTCTCCTAGCTGCCCAAATATACTCCAGATTCTGGTGATCGGTCCAGATGAGAAAGGGGTGCTTAGCCCCCTCAAGCCAGTGCCTCCACACCCTCAGGGCCTTGACCACCGCTAACAACTCCCGGTCCCCCACATCATAGTTACGCTCCACCGGACTGAGCTTCCTCGAAAAGAAAGTGCAGAGGCAGAGTTTTGGTGGCGTACCCGAGCACTGTGATAGCACAGCACCCACCCCAGCCTCAGACGCGTCCACCCCCACTATGAATGCTAGAGAGGGGTCCGGGTGCGCCAACACGGGTGCATCCACCTCTGCCGACCACCGCAAATGCATCGCCCCCCTTCGGCAGTGAGGTAATGGGGCCGCTAACTGGCCAAAACCCTGGATAAACCTCCAGTAGTAATTGGCAAACCCAAAGAACCGCTGCACCTCCTTCACCGTGGTAGGAGTCAGCCAATTACGCACAGCCTTAATGCAGTCACACTCCATCACCACCCCCGAGGTGGAAATGCGATAACCCAGGAAGGAGACGGCTCGTTTGGAGAACACACACTTCTCAGCCTTGATGTATAGGTCATGCTCCAGCAGTCTACCAAGCACCTTGCGTACCAGAGACACATGCGCAGCGCGGGTGGCGGAAAAGATCAGAATATCATCGATATAAACAACCACACCCTGCCCATGCAGGTCCCTGAGAATCTCGTTTACAAAGGATTGAAAGACGGCGGGAGCATTCTTTAACCCATACGGCATGGCGAGGTACTCATAGTGGCCCGATGTGGTACTAAACGTGGTTTTCCACTTGTCTCTATCCCAAATACGCACCAGACTATACACGCTCCTGAGATCCAGTTTTGTGAAAAACTGTTTTCCGTGAAATGATTCCACCGCCGTAGCGATGAGAGGTAGTGGGTAACTGTTACTGTAATTTCATTATTTCCAATATGTTTTCATTAATTGAATTCACTTAGTCTATTTTATGAGAATTTGTAAGATTATTATTTGCATAAAATAGACGGAGACCAGTCTTATCAAAAATGGATAATAGTATTTATTCGCGGAGCGCGCTACCATGTTACCACGAACAATAGCTTATATACAAAATATGACGTCATTGGTGAATGAATCTCCTTCTCCCGACCAAGACAGAGCAACTTTAAAAGTTCATTCTGACCCACTAACACACACAGGACACACAACATAACTGAATTAACTCTTGACCCCTCACCATTATCGATCACCACTTAGCTGATAATTCTAGTTAACAGAAAACCTAGGAAAGCACTCACTGCCTTATCTAAGTCTCGTCGGTTCAACCATAGGTTAACAACCCTATCTGCTTACTTAACCCACAACCCATTCCTCCCCAGACTAGTTGGCATGGTGTTCATTATGTTTAATTACTCCTTGTTCATGCCACATAATCCCTTCTTTATGAACTAACATTATTAATCAGATATTGTAAAACAGGGTATAGTTTACTTAGTTACAGTTCTATTTAAAATGGGGATATTGTTTAGTCATTTATTCATAAAATTCCTAACAGTAACTAAACCCCACTGTGATGGCATTTAGACTTCTATAATCAATGCACGGACGCAGACCTCCCTCCTTTTTCTTCACAAAAAAGAAACTCGAGGAGACGGGTGAGATGGAGGGCTGAATGTCCCAGAGATTCCGTAACATATGACTCCATAGCCAACGTCTCCTCCTGGGACAATGGGTACATGTGACTCTTGGGAAGCCCAGCGTTTACCTGGAGATTTATCGCACAATCCCCTCCCGGTCGATGAGGTGGTAATTTAGTCGCACTCTTTTTACTGAAAGTGATTGCCAAATCGGCATATTCGGGGGGGATGCGCACCGTGGAACCCTGATCTGGACTCTCCACCGACGTGGCACAGATGGAAACTCCCAGACACCTCCCAGAACACTCCTCTGACCACCCCTGGAGAATCCCCTGTCTCTGCGAAATCTTGGGATTGTGATTGGCCAGCCAGGGAATCCCCAGCACCACTGGAAACACAGGCAAATCGATAATGAAGAGACTAATTCGCTCCCTATGATTCCCCTGCGTCACCATGTCCAGTGGAACCGTGGCCTCCCTGACCAACCCTGACCATAATGGCCGGCTATCTAGGGAGTGCACGGGGAAGGGAGAATCTATCGGCACGAGCGGAACACCCAACTTGATGGCGAGGCCGTGATCCATAAAGTTCCCAGCTGCACCTGAATCGATAAGTTAATCTAGGGAGAGAGCGGTGTCCCGACACGCTAGCTCCCTGCGAACGTCCTCCCGGAGATTACACCGGTAGTGGTCTATCAGGGCCCTGTCGTTCCACCCAGACCCAGCGGCCAAGGTCCGGACCTCCAAGGCATAAACCTGGGCGCTCCTCTTCTCCTGCCTAAGGTGGAACAGTCGCTCTCCGGGTGAATTCCGGGTAGTGCTCCTTCGCCGAGTCTGGGCCATTCCAGACCGCGTTTGTCCACTCCAAAGCACGACCCATCAGGCAGGAGACGAGGACACTCACCCTCTCCGCTCCCGAGGGAGTGGGCCTCACGGTCGCCAGGTAAGGTTCCAGTTGGAGCAAGAACACTTGACACCCCGCCGCCGCTCAATCATATTCCCTCGGGAGCGCAAGACGGAGAGCACTGGAGCCGGGGGTATGGGGAGAGAGGAGAAGGGGAATCCAGAGCTGGGGGACCTGAAGGTGGAGAGAGGAGACCACTCCTCTCCCATCGGTCCATTCTCTCCATCATCTGGTCCATTCCTGATCCGATCCAATGGAGGACGGTGGTGTGGTGGAGGACACGTTCCTCCATCGATGGGAGGGGGTTGGCAGCTGCTCCTGCTGACTCCATTCTTAATGGTGCGGGATTCTGTAATGCCTGGGGTGTAGTGGAGGAAGAAGTCAGGCGCAGGAAACAGAGAGTTCAAGATAGCGATACTTTTTAATTCACCACACCGGTGAAAACGACGCCACCCAAACAAAAGGATCAGTGTCAGCTAGTAGGCCGGTGACGACGACCGCCAGGTGCCACCCGAACAAGAAGGGGAGCCACCTTCGGTAGGAGTCATGACACCAGCACACATGATTCAACTTGTCAATTAACACAATATTAACACCTATGTAATTTTAACATTATAATATAGCTAACCAGAAGGAAAAAAACATGTATGGTTCTTCAAACGTGTTTTTAACCTTTGAGATTGAGAAAATTTCTTTATAGAACCATTAACAAGGGTTCTATATAAACCCAAAAAAGGTTGGAACAATAGCGGAGCCGTTTTTCATGCTATATAGAACCGTTCTTTGTAGAACCTTAGGAAAGGGTTCTTTATAGCACCATTAATGTTCCATTTAGAACCCCATGAGCATGGTTCTTTATAGAACCTTCAAAGAAATAGTTCAATATAGCACCCAAAAGGTATCTGCTATGGTTACAAGCCAAATAACCCCAATTTGGCACTAGAATTATTTTTTTGTGTGTGTAGCCTAACATGCTGACTAGATCGGGTGTGCGCATGCTCTGTGTGCGCCATCATGCTCATGTTGATTTTGTCCATCCACACCAGACGTGATCAGGACATGCAGGTTCAAATATCAAACAAACTCTGAACCAACTATAGTAATTTGGGGACAGGTCGAAAAGCATTAAATATTCATGGAAATTTAGCTAGCTAGCTTGCTGTTGCTAGTTAATTTGTCCTGGGATATAAACATTGGGTTGTTATTTTACCTGAAATGCACAAGGTCCTCTACTCCGACAATTAATCCACAGATAAAAGGGTAAACCGAGTAAATTTCTAGTGATCTCTCCTCCTTCAGTCATCTTGTTCTTCTTTGGACTTTATATGGTGGTTGGCAACCAACTTTAAAGTGCATTACCACCACCAACTGGACTGAAGTGTGGACATCAGTTCATCTTTCATTATAAATTGGGTGGATCGAGCCCTGAATGCTGATTGGCTGACAGCTGTGGTATATTAGACCGTATACCACGAGTATGCCAGAACATACATTTTTACTTCTCTAATTACGTCAGTAACCCATTTATAATAGCAATAAGGCACCTATGGGATTTGTGATATATGGCCAATATACCATGGCTAAGGGCTGTGTCCAGGCACTCCGTGTTGCGTCATGCATAAGAACACCCCTTAGCCGTGGTATATTGGCCATATACCACACCACCTCGGGCCTTATTGCTTAAATCACTGTTGAAGGAATTTAATTCCTCTGTTTTAATTCCCAATTAAAATGAAACACTCTGTCAATTCATAAGGATTTGTAAGACCCTTATTTTATAGGAATGGACAGAGTCCCGGTCTTAAAGTCAAGTAACAGCCTTTATTCAAGAGAGTACTGAGTACATACACATTTTACCACAGGTTATAAACTGAAAATGACGTCAGCGTTTTCTAAATGTTCCGTCTCTTCTTGACACTGGTAGAAAGGCTCTATAGCTCTCAAGCCTTCCCTCCTCGCCTAGAGCCAAGGTCAGTCAGTGTAGATAAGCATTCTAGACAGTCTGGAGATAGTTCATTCATTTGTACCAAGGAACAGACCGTTCTAAACTCTTGACTACATTAAATTCAATACTGGGAGCAAGAGAGAAAATTCATACATGTACAGTAACATACTAGTATTCGGATTAGTCAGTCCTGATTGAAATGTATACATAATTAGTCATCATTGATAAAAATTCCCTTAACAATCACCCAAGTGGTATATGCTCCTAAAAATCAATGAGGAGATGGGTGAGGCAGTTCTTGCAGCGCTTCAAGCATCACAAATAGAACCAAGTTCTATTTTAGTGTCTGGCTTTGCAGACGCTCATTGACAAGCAAGCAGTTTGGACGCAATGATTGAATAACAAGAATGTGTACATTTATTTTGTAACTCAAGCGGTGTGGTCAGCACATAATGTGCGGTGTGGTCAGCACATAATGACTCGGTCACACTGAAAGTGCTGTTGCAATTTGGTACACCAGAAGTACATTAATTTCCAATGGAACTCTATGTTTGTCTTGCAGCATTCTGTTGCAGATTCAGTTGCAGTGTGTTCTGTGTGGTGCCTACCTTGTATTTATCAAACATATGTGTCAAACTGTATGCGTAGCCGGCTCGACAGAAATGGTAGCAGAAAGTGAATGTTGAACTTCTGTTACAAACATATTCAGATGATGCTGCATACTATTTTGCGCAATAAATCTATCAGTGGATCAAGGCATAAGAGCCTATTAGACTACCTTTTCATGGCATGACCCCTAAAAATATATATTTTTTGCTAATTCAGCATTGTTTGATTGTGCATCCCAATGTTTGTTAAAAGCATTAGCATATTTTAATATTCCATTTCTTAGTTATTTCGTGTTGAGCTTTCTTATTCGTGTTACCTTGGGCTTTGTCTTGTCTTGATGCAATACAATGCGTCACATAAGGGGACAGAGGCTCTATCAGCGTGCATCGGAGGTTACTGCAGGTCAGCAGAAGAGAACGAGATCATTAACAAGAGCATATTCATATGCCCCCCACACAAATTTCTGGCCACTGACTTCTGCTATTCCACAGGCGATTAAGCACAACTAAGCCTATCACTCTCAACCCGACTGATAATTATGCTCCTTTGTGGTGAGAAACTGGCTCATAGTATGTTGCTATTCAAAGAGACAAAGGGGACACTAAGATTATTTTACGGACCTCTTTAGTTTGCATGTTGAATTTGAAGTCGCATTGCACTATTCTATACTGAACAAAAATAGAAATGCAACATGCACCAATTTCAACGATTTTACTGAGTTACAGTTCAGATAAGGAAACCAGTCAATTTAAATAAATTCATTAGGCTCTAATCTATGGATTTCACATGACTGGGCAGGGGCGCAGCCATGGGTGGGCCTGGAAGGGCATAGGCCCACTCACTTGGGAGCCAGGCCCAACCAATCAGAGAATGTCCCCACAAAAGGGCTTTATTACAGACAGAAATATTCTTCAGTTTCATCAGCTGCCCGATTGGCTGGTCTCAGACGTTTCCGCAGGTGAAGAAGCCGGGAAATGGAAGTCCTGGGCTGGCATAGTTACACATGGTCTGTGGATGTGAGGCCGGCTGAACGGACTGCCAAATTCTCTAAAACGACGTTGAAAGCGGCTTATGGTAGAGAAATGAACATTTAGTTATCTGGTAACAGCTCTGGTGGACATTCCTGCAGTCAGCATGCCAATTGTACGGTCCCTCAAAACTTGTGTAGCATTGTGTTGTGTGACAACACTGCACATTTTAAAGTGGCCTTTTATTGTCCCCAGCACAAGGTGCACCTGTGTAATTCACATGCTGTTTAATCAGCTTCTAGATATGCCACACATTTCAGGTGGATGGATTGTCTTGGCAAAGGAGAAATGATTACTAACAGGGATGACAAACAAATTTGCACAAAATTTGAGAGAAATAAGCTTTTTGTATGTATGGAAAAATTCTGGGATCTTTTATTTCAGCTCATGAAACATGGGACCAACACTTTACATGTTGCATTTATATTTATTTTCAGTATATGTCCTACATACAGCTGAAGTCAGAAGTTTACATACACTTAGGTGGGAGTCATTAAAACAAATTTTTCAACCACTCCACAAATTTCTTGTTAACAAACTATAGTTTTGGCAAGTCGTATCGGACATCTACTTTGTTCAAGACACAAGTAATTTTTCCAACAATTGTTTACAGACAGATTATTTCACTTATAATTCACTGTATCACAATTCTAGTGGATCAGAAGTTAACATACACATCAAGTTGACTGTGCCTTTAAACAGCTTGGAAAATTGCAGAAAATGATGTCATGGCTTTAGAAGCTTCTGATAGGCTAACTGACATAATTTGAGTCAATTGGAGGTGTACCTGTGGATGTATTTCAAGGACTACCTTCAAACTCAGTACCTCTTTGCTTGACATCATGGGAAAATCAGAAGAAATCATCCAAGACCTCTGAAATTGGTTTTTTTAGACCTCCACAAATCTGTTTCATCCTTGGGAGCAATTTCCAAATGCCTGAAGGTACCATCTGTACAAACAATAGTACGCAAGTATAAACACCATGGGACCACGCAGCCGTCATACCTCTCAGGAAGTAGACGCGTTCTGTCTCCTAGAGATGAACATACTTTAGTGCGAAAAGTGCAAATCAATCCCAGAACAACAGCAAAGGACCTTGTGATGATGCTGGAGGAAACAGGTACAAAAGTATCTATATCCACAGTAAAACGAGTCCTATATCAACATAACCTGAAAGGCCACTCTGGGGTTTGCAACTGCTCATGGGGACAAAGATCATACTTTTTGGAGAAATGTCCTCTGGTCTGTTGACACAAAAATAGAACTGTTTGGTCATAATGACCATCGTTATGTTTGGAGGAAAAATGGGGAGGCTTGCAAGGCGAAGAACAACATCCCAACTGTGAAACACGGGGGTGGCAGCATCATGTTGTCTGTGTGCTTTTCTGCAAGAGGGACTGGTGCACTTCACAAAATAGATGACATCATGAGGGAGGAACATTATGTGGATATATTGAAGAAACATCTCAAGACATCAGTCAGGAAGTTAAAGCTTGGTCGCAAATTTTGGAGATGCCTTACTCAATTAAGTAAAAAAGTGACCATGTTTGTATACCGCTTTGTTAACTCAATTATGTTTTTTCTTACAGTGTTTGCAAACATATATGTGACACGTATTAATGCCAAAATAATATGCTAAAAATGTGAGTCTCAAAACAGGTGGGGTAGCCCTGAATGATGGGTCACCACTGCTCAATTATAGGAATGGGTAATTATTCATAAGTTGCTAGCTATCCCCTAAACCCATTTTAGGGGATAATCTTCTTCAGTAGTTTGGTAACTTCATGGTTGGTCCCTTTACACCTGTCACATGCTACACTGTTAAAATGAAGTCCTTTGAAACACTAAAACTAGTGGCAACTGAGATGCCACCAACTTAAAGGAGACAAAACCTTAACTTTGTTGGAGTATTAATAAAACATGACCCTGAGATGTTCTGAAAAATGATACAGTGTGTTGTACCACTTAATCAAGAGTTGTGCAAGACCTTGTCAGAGACAGGGAGCACTACCAGAAAGGGTTGAAAACATTATGGTGTTTCAAGTCCTGTTTAGTGCAGAATTAAATCCTTTCCCTTTTGGTGTTGTTTCCTCTCTTTAAAGATTCCAAACACTGTTATAGTGTGTTGTTTCCTCTTTAAAAGCTTAAAAATATTATAATCGTGTGTAGAATCCTGTCTAGCACAGAATTAGTTCCATTCTCTTTTGGTGTTGTTTCCTCTTTAAAGTTTCTAAATACTTTAACAGTGTTTAGAATCCTGTCTAGCACAGAATTAGCTCCCTTCTTTTTGTTGTCATATCCTTTCTTTAAAGATTCTAAATACTATAACAATGTTTAGAATCCTATCTAGCACAGAATTAGTTCCCTTCTCGTTTGGTGTTGTTTCCTTTCTTTAAAGCTGCAAAACACTATTTTGGTGTTTCGAATCCTGTGTAGTGCAGAATTAGATCCCTTCTTCTGGAGTTTCAAAATACTGTAAATGAGAGTCGCTCTTATTGTGTTCCCTGCTCTTGTATGGGGTGCTGATAAACCTCTCATTGGTAATTCCAAAAGGTCAAAGTATTATGCTCAAACAAAGAACACGAGAAAGGATTGTTTGGTGAAAATATACTTTTGTAAGTTTGTCCAGAGTAATATTTCATGAGTACATTGAAGCTTTAAATGCTTTATTTTCTTTGCATTTTATAAAATGACAACAAAACCTTAACAGGTCATTCACATTTGTAGATTGATAAAGACAGTTCCAAGATCTGAAACATATTTAGCGTATTCGTATTCTCAGGATTGGGTGTTGTTGTACAGTAAATTGCAGGTCCAATGCTTGATTGGGGAAAGTACAGGACCTTCTCAGCGTCGGAGCGTCTGGGCATTTCCCTTACAAGGCAAAAGGCGACGTGGAATGGCTCCACTCTAATGTAATTGGAGTCCTGCCCAATTTCCAATTACGGCCAAATTCGAGTTGGGTCGAGTGACGGGCTGGTGACGCCATTACTATACAACCACCAAGGTTGTTATATATAAATATTTTACAACCACCAAGTTAATTACTGCTGGATACTGACAACATTAGATAGTTATTCTGGGCTTGTTGCTGTTAGCTAGTTCATGGACAAGCAGGACTGCAGTAGTCAGACATGACACAAATTACCACCATAGCTGGATTCTTCATTCATTTTTGCACTACACAATAAACGCGTATGAGACCAGTCAGACCTCAAATGCTAGCCAATCAGAGTTGAAAAAAACTAGCAGGCGAACTAAGCAGGAATGTTAGCTGTCCTGGTCGCATTGAAAACTAGCTAGCTAGCTACATTTTATCAAGCCTGTCGTCTGGTTTGCTTGGTTAGCTAGCTAGCTAATAGCCAATGTCAAGGTAGGAATTAAGCTAGCTAGCAATGCTAGTGACGACGCTAACCAGCTAGCTAACGTTAGCAAGCTAAATGCATGGCTCGGAGTCTGACTGGCACTGACAGCAGTATAGAGTAAAGTTAAATGCAGCATGGTGAGGGCGAATTAAATTCTTCAACATTCTGCTAGCTAGCAACATCAGCGAAGCCAACTGCAGTCACATATTGGCTATCTAGCAACATGACATAATTTCTCATTTCTGGAGGCAGTGGAAACGCAATTTGAGCTAGCCCACCAATGCCAGCTCAACCTGGGTTGACTTCAAAGTGCCAATAGAAAGAGGCTTAAGTGTACTACAATATACATGTAAAGAATGAGAGGTATAGATAGGGCTGCTGAAAGATGACCATCTACGGTGGGATTCTGGTTAGAGAAGATAGGCAGAGATGTAGTTATGACTCTACACATGTACAAACTACATCTCTGACCTGAGTATTTATATTCAGATGGTGCATGTTGCAATGGATTGAGCTAGATGAGAACATTGACATTTCAGTCGGTATTAGTCTGATCCTTGTCTTGATTGGCTTTGGTTAGAATTGACCCATATTCATGATTTTCTGGGTGGAGACAGAGAAATAGTATCACAATACATCATTACTTATTAACTGTTATAATATGAATACATCGATATATGAATACACAATTATAACATATCATTATCAATAAGCATAATCCAAATATGTTAATAAAGCTATGCAAATATAGCAACAAGATAACATTACATTTTAAAGTAGGGTATAATGTGGCATGAAAGGCGAAACCTAGAGCAGACTAGCAGTGGCTATTCACTGTAGCAGCATGTGGGGCAAGCATAAAAAAATGATGAAGCTCATAAAGCTAGTAGGCAAACAAGGCAGCAGTATTAACTAAAACGGATGCAATTTGCATTTAAAAAACATGCACAAAACAACGTGTCAATTGACAACTACATTTAGCGTAAAGAAAACTGATCAATTAATCAAAATGGCTGCTTGGCTTGGACTTATTACACTATTGACTAAAACCTGACTTGACAGCTTGACTTGAACCATTAGCGTCCGAAATGCTACACAAAACACATGTTAATGTTGAGTGAATTCCTTTTCTGTTTCCTTCTTCAATGTGAAAACATTTTGTACTCAAGTTTTCATTGACGTACACTTTATTGGATTGTTTTGGAAAGTTTCACCTGAGCGTTTGGTGTGCTTTCGCCTGTCTGAGTTTGCGAAGGACCCGAAGAGAGGGGAGGCACATACACTTGCCTGTTTTTTACACAAGAACAAAGAATAATCACTCCTGCTGTGAATGCCCTCTCTCCACCTCCCATGCCCCAGACTGTGGGAATTCTGATCAGTATGGCAGCACAATGTTTGAAATTCACATTTGACCTTTAATCTAAACATGTGTCTTCTGATATGGGGACCCAGAGTTTAACTCAATGTGATTTACAAGTTCCTTACAAGTCATGTGGATATATACTTGAGTGGGTTTAATCCCCACTTCCGCATATCTCACCTTCACTCCTTCTGTTTCTAATCTGTCTAAATAAAGTATTGAAAAAAATATAGGTGCACATATGTTGATTTAACATGGATCAAGTAAAACAAATGTCCATGTTTTATTGACTCAAATCCATGTTAAGTCTATTTATCTCAAGACTGAATCGGCCCCAATGTGCTCAATGTAACAATGGTAGTCAGCACAGCTGTTAGGACTGAAGACTGGCTGAATGAACTAAGGCAGTGTTTTGACAAGCAGGAGACCCAGGTTCAAATCCATATTATCACACATACACCAGCTTTATACATGTGTCCTCTACTATAATTTACTTACTTGAAGTATTTTGATTGTAACATAATTTATAATCTCACAATGAGCCTGGAAACTGTAATAATCTATGCCTAGTGCCATTGTCTACCCTAGGAAAAGTATTACATTTCTGTATCCTCTTTAAAATATGAACATATTTCAGCAAACCATGGAGAAATATATCAGCTCTGGCTCTTACACTCAATACATTTCTAAAATGAGTCACTGGAAAGGATTATGTGAGAGTCTGCAAACAATATTTTTGTACTGAAACCCCACATTTTTTCCCACAATACTTTTAAAAACGCCAATATTCAGATTGAAGATCCACTTTTGAGTGTTTAAGAGTGCTTCCATTCTGTTTTAAAACAAAATACTTACATTAGGTTTACATTCAAAGCCCATCCAAACACCAGATCTTAGTTTAGGTGCACTACTTTTCATGGTTTCAGTACACAATGATGGTGTTTTGAGTCTTTCTATTTGAACAGTGTACGTTTTCCATGTTTTTGGTTATCATTTCATCCCATCAGAACGTTTTTCTTGTAATTAATATCTTTTTCTTAAATTAATGAATTTATGTCCTGGGGATAATGTTAATTTGGTGCTTATTGCAGACCATTGATGCAGCGGCTGGGTTGGTTCTGCTGCAACCTGCTGAAAACGTTCTCAGAGAGAGGAAACTGACACATGTCTATTGGCTATCCTTTCGAGATACACATGTAGCCTATTACAATAGCAATACATGCATGCAGATACACTAAATTTACTAAATTCATCGGGGCATGGAATCTACAAGGTGTCGAGTGTTCCACAGGGATGATGGCCCATGTTGACCCCAATGCTTCCTACAGTTATGTCAAGTTCTGCTAAATGACTTAAATGTAAATGTAAATGTAAGTTGGCTGGATATCCTTTGGGTGGTGGACCATTCTTGATACACATGGGAAACCGTTGATGCTGAAAAACCCAGCAGTGTTGCAGTTCTTGACGCAAGCCGGTGCACCTGACACCTACTACCATATCCCATTCAAAGGAACTTCAATATTTTGTCTTGCCCATTCACCCTCTGAATGGCATACATACACAATTCATGTCTCAAAGCTTGAAAATCCTTCTTAAATCAGTTTAGATGAAGAGGAGGAGACAGGTTAAAGTGAATTTCACAAGAGACATCAATAAAGAATTATAGCTTTCACCTGGATTCACCTGGTCAGTATGTCTTGGAAAGAGCAGGTGTTCTTAATGTTTTGTGTACTCAGTGTATTTTTCTGCATTATTGTAATTAATGAGTTTCTGGGTTATTTTCTCTTTCCACAGATTTAATTGAGTTAAATGTTAACAATATCAATAGTTATTCCTATGAACAAGAGAAAGGGGAGTTCAAGGCTGCTGTGAAGCACTGAATACACATCTTACTTAGGCCTACTTCTTAATCCTGCTCATCCCCACTGGGACATAATGCCATTATATAATAGGCTGCTACACATCCAAACCAAAAGAAAACAAGCCATCAGCACTCATTTTATTAGCTTTATTACTGAACCCCAGGAGTGTTGTGCTCTGTAGACTTAACTCATCCCACGTGAGAAGGAGCTACAATTCACAAGTCGGCTGAGCAGTGAGTGAGATATTCTGTATAAGATAACGTAACAGCTTAAAACACATAAAAAAAGATTCTTGTGGAATGTATGAAATGTATACAAAAAAAAAACTGATAATGTTACCCCTACCCCATACATTAAGAAAACATGTGATTGGTTGTTTTTAAACTCAGTTCACTCACATCCTGCCTTTAGCATATTTATGTAAGAGATCTGATTGGCTGCTCAAGTCTCTGGACACAAATCAAATGTCAAGGTTGCCATAATTACTATATCCCCATTTGAAGACAAGTAAACTTCAAGAAAACCCCAAATGTATGTTAATAGTTGGACCTGGCTTCCTCTCCTCGCCTCCTTCCCTCCTTTACCTTCCCTTCAGATCAGTGCAGATGAGGAGGCAAGGAGAGGTAGCCATTTTAGACTATTGACATACAGTCCATCAGGAGGTTGTGTTAGATTTCTTAGAAGAATCTTGGGTCTCCATTCTCTCCCTCTCTACTTTGCCCTTCTCTCCCTGGAAGTAGTCAGAATCGATAAAACGGGACATGTGGGACAGTGTGACATAAACGTCCCCGTCAGTCTCGGTCACCGTGTGGACTCTTTGCTTGATGCCCTTGGAGTACCACTTTTTTGTGGACACTGGGGCATAAGGGTTGGTGGCCCTGTAGATGCCCTCCCCCTCAGCGAGAGAGATCTTGTACTTGTGCTTTGGACACACTATGCACAGCTTGCCGTCAAATTCCTGCAAGAAGAATGAAATCAAGAAAAGGTATTTATCAAATAGATTATATTTAGATTGGGCGTGCACGTACAGAGGAAAAGGTATGTCGCTAGTACCTCGTTTCCAACCAGGGTACATGAATAGTGGAGCAAACTGTAAATTTGAAACCAATTACTTCTTTGCTGACACAGTTCCCAACCTGGAACACACACAAAAAAGTACAACAATAAAAAATAAATATTTTGTACACAATAAAGAAAATCCATTACGGTTATGTTGGTCCCAGCGGTGATCAAAGCTCAGAATGCTTATATTTTTGATCTGACTGAGTTCTAATCGCGCCTGCCTCTTTGCGAACAAGTAGACAATGATCATGAACAGTGGATTGTTCATTACATTAGCCTGCATCCCCCGGATTTACGTTTTTAGCAGTAGCCTACATTCACCAATCTCCGTGAAACCAACAACACCAGCTAAGAGTCGGCTCAAGTAAGCGAGATGTGTTTGCGAGATGCCGGATAAAAGGCCATTTTTAAACCGACTCTCTGGAAATTAGTGCACAACTGATGAGTAGCTGCGTATGAATAGTCAGGTGTCAAGCAGCGGGCAGAGATGTATATTGTAGTGGAAGGCACTACATGGTCAATCCGAAATCTGCATTGGCCGTGCAGCATTTAAGGTGATCTGGCCTATGCAGAGGTCAGGGCATCATACTTCTTGCGTTTCTCGGAGCAGCTCAGAGCTGTTCGCTGTTGTGAGTGAAGTTGTCAAGGACCTCCCGCCATCACCTAACGTCAACCAATCATGTCAATGCAGAGCTATACGAAGCCCTCCGTATTGTTAAAACATTTGAGAGGCGCTCCGTGATGCGGCACAGAGCTAAATTTGGCCTTTGTGTGCCTCTGGAGGCTCAGCATTGCGTCACACCATCCATAATGCCTCGACGCACCGACAGCGTTTTGCATTTCGGTACAACAGAAGTACATTCATTTCCAATGGGAACGCTGCGTTTGCTTTGTAGCATTGCGTTGCAGAGGCAGTTGCAGTGCGTTCTGTGTGGTGCATACATTTGACTTATCAATCATATGCGTCAAACTGTAAGCGTAGACGTTTTGACAGAAATGGTAGCAGAAGATGAGAGTTGGAACTTTTGTTGCACACATATCCAGATGATGCTGCATACCATTTTGCGCAAAACACTGTAGGTGTGATCAAGGCGTAAATTTGATAAATCCAACCAATGCACCACACAGAACCCACTGCAACTGCCTCTGCAATGCAATGCTGCAAGGCAAACGCAGCGTCCCATTGGAAATGAATACTTCTGGTGTACCAAAATGCAAAAACACTGTCGGTGTGCTCAAGGCGTGATCGAGGCTGGGGTAATTTTTGCTTTGTTTTTTCTGTTCTCCCAATAGCATTTTAAAGTGTTTTAATTGTATATAAATGCAGTAAATGAGGGGGTGGGGGACCTCACTAAACTCAAACCCTGGTTACAGCCCTGCACACACATGAACACACACTCAGGCCGGGAGAGGCACAGGGCTAGCTGCAGAGCTGCGACCCTGGAGCAGTTTGGGAGTTAAGTGCCTTGATCAAAGGCACCACGGCTGTATGTGGCACCTGAGATATTTATTCATCTGGATCATTCATTTGGATCAAGCTTACAATACTAAGTCACTCACCTCTATGTCTCCATTTTGCAATGGTCCCCCAGCATCTGTCCAAGGAGGAAAGGATCAGAGTATTGCAGAATAAGAAAACAGTTTATGGCACTGTAACAATTTGCTGACTGGACACACCATTCAGATGTTATGTGGGAAAATATCCCATAGAAAACAAAGTAAATCTACCACACCGGTATAAAGATGCTCCCCAGTGCAAACCCCTTGACTTTCTGTCTTGTTCTAAAATGGATTAAATTGTCCCCCCCCCTCAATGTACACACAATACCCCATAATGACAAAAAAAACTGAAATATCACATTTACATAAGTACTTAGACCCTTTGCTGAGGGCTTTGTTGGAGCACCTTTGGGAGTGATTACAGCCTTGGGTCTTCTTGGGTATGACGCTACAAGCTTGGCATACCTGTATTTGGAGAGTTTCTCCCATTCTTCTCTGCAGATCCTCTCAAGCTCTGTCAGGTTGGATGGGGAGCGTTGCTGCACAGCTATTTTCAGGTCTCTCCAGAGATGTTCAATCGGGTTCAAGTCCGGGCTCTGGCTGGACCACTCAAGGACATTCAGAGACTTGTCCCGAAGCCACTCCTGCGTTGTCTTGGCTATGTGCTTAGGTTCATTGTCCTGTTGGAAGGTGAACCTTCACCCCAATCTGAGGTCCTGAGCAGGTGTTCATCAAAGCTCTCTCTGTATTTTGATCTGTTCATCTTTGCCTCGATGCCGGCTAGTCTCCCAGTCCCTGCCGCTGAAAAACATCCCCACAGCATGATGCTGCCACCTCCATGGTGGCAGGTTTCCTCCAGATGTGACGCTTGGCATTCAGGCCAAAGAGTTCAATCTTGGTTTCATCAGACCAGAGAATCTTGTTTCTCAAGTTATGAGAGTCTTTAGGTGCCTTTGGCAAACTCCAAGCAGGCTGTCATGTGCCTTTCACTGAGGAGTGGCTTCCCTCAGGCCACTCTACCATAAAGGCCTGATTAATGGAGTGCTGCAGAGATTGATGTCCTTCTGGAAGGTTATCCCATCTCCACAGAGGAACTCTGGAGCCCTCGGGTTCTTGGTCACCTCCCTGACCAAGGCCTTTCTCTCCCGATTGCTCAGTTTGGCCGGGCGGCCAGCTCTAGGAAGAATCTTGGTGGTTCCAAACTTCTTCCATTGGTCCTTCTGTAGCTCAGTTGGTAGAGCATGGCACTTGTAACGCCAGGGTAGTGGGTTCGATTCCCGGGACCACCCATACGTAGAATGTATGCACACATGACTGTAAGTCGCTTTGGATAAAAGCGTCTGCTAAATGGCATATATATACTAAGAATGATGGAGGCCACTGTGTTTTTCGGGACCTTCAATGCTGCATACATTTTTTGGTACCCTTCCCCAGACCTGTGCCTCGACACAATCCTGTCTAGGAGGTCTACGGATGATTCCTTCGACCTCATGGCTTGGTTTTTGCTGTGACATGCACTGTCAACTGTGGGACCTTTTATAGACAGTTGTGTACCAATAGAAACAGGAGGCATCTGAGCTCAATTTCGAGTCTCATAGCAAAGGGTCGGAATACTTATGTAAATAAGGTATTTATGTTTTTAATACATTTAATACATTGCATGTCTAAAAAACTGTTTTCGCTTTGTTATTATCGGGTATTGTGTGTAGATTGCTGAGATTTTTAAAAAAAATCAATTTTAGAATAAGGCTATAACGTAACAAAATTACAAAAAAGTCAAGGGGTCTGAATACTTTCTGAAGGCACTGTACATTAACAACCGCTACTGAGAATGTTCCAGAATGCATCTTTGAATTAGCTTGAGTCAAAGATCTGTTTGTGCAGACTTGCCCAACTCCTATCATTGGCACAACAAACAAAAGTGCTGTTTACACCTCTATGGAAAGGGTTGTACATGGAAAGAGTTCTATGTTCTATCTGGAACGTAAAGGGTTCTACCTGGAAGCAAAATGGGTTCTTAAAACCCCTTTTGGATCTAGATAGAACCTTTTTTTAAAGAGTGTACCTCCGTAGGTAGGCAGGAATATCTGATCAAAATTAGATCACAATATTAATTAACCGTCTACACCTATCAAAAAAATGTGGTCACAATCATAATGTTGACAATATCAGTACAAAAGACGCATGTTAGCGCCACATATACAGGGTGCCAGGAGTTGGTAATGGCAATTGTCAAGACAGCACAAACAGATCTGGGACTTAGGCTATCTTTAAAGCACAGGAAGGACCATTTATTCTACTCACGGTAACAGTGGAAGTCCAGAGCATAGAAAATCTCCTTGTGATAGAGCACCAGTATGTCCCTGCCCTCCAGGGTCCTGAACGACCGCTTGGCTTTTATCAGGTCTTCCTTCGTGCCCACAAAGTGCAGACCGGCTGCAGGCTCTCCCCCCTCTCCCCTGTCCTCCATGGGTATGATGATACTCCAAACACTGCTTGTAGTACAAAATATAGTGCCAGTTCAATATTTAATGTTGAATACATCAACATCAACAAAACATCAACAAAATGTTTTGGATTAAAAGGCAGATGCAATTCATAATGTATTTGATTTCTCACATCTTCAAAACATTTGTCTGTGAGCATGTCCATATAATTAAAAAGTGACAGTATAAATCTGTCATGGATACTTGATGGAATCTGACCCTTAAGTATTTTATGCAAATAAATCAAATAATGAGCATATTTGATGTATTACAGATAATGAGCATATCAGTTCAAGTTGAGTCATTTCTGAGAGCACATAAATAGTATGATTAGCAGGAGCCTGTGCCACATGTCCAACACCCTCTGGCTAAACCATGTAATTTAGTAAACTGCATATTTCATGTCGCCCTGATGCATTCTATTTAATAGGCCTATTTAGATACACAACCATAATCAATTGACGCTAACAAGATACATGTATTTTATCCTTAATGAAGATATAAAAACAAACTATCTCCCTCTCTCTCCATCAGAAAGTGAAAACAGGTTTCCATTCCCAGTTTCAAATCAATGTTAAATTGTGTTTTTTAAATGTTTACCTTGGTAGCAGCTTGTTTCCTCTCTTGCAGAAGTTGTAATGAGCTCATTTTATATGTAACCCAGAGGCCTAGTCTAATAAGGCGGTATACCATGTCGTTATCTTGCCCCTCCGGTCCATTTCAGTTGTCCCTATCTACCCATCTCACTTTCTGGAGGGGGGGATGTTGTTCTTATCTCTGTCTAACACAAGGTGGATATTCACACAGACAGACTATAATTTTCTCTGTAAAATAAAGGATTACGTATTTTAAAATTAATCAATCAGTATTATTTAGTGAATGGATATATCATACATGAATTGCAAAGTGATAGCCTGCTAAAGATTTCAAAATACAACAATCATCTTAACTATCAACATGTTAATTATCTTAAGATGTGTGCTGTCATTTTTCTTGTTGTTAATTAATTCGTATATTTTTGTTTGTTTTAATGCGATGACCTTCGGAGAGCGGACCTTTAATCAATGTTCACTATGAACACTCCAGACCCCTTTTTCAGATTACATAGCCAGTAGCCCTTCAGCCAATCGGAACGCGAGAATGAGGAGATCTACGTCCAGTGTCTGATATCAATAAATGTATTTCTAAAAAAAAGTGGCTAATTTCAAAGTAAGTGTTGTGAATGTATACAACTTCGTATAAAAATACATTTGAGATTATTGTGGGAACAAACTAGCCAATTGCTCAACATACCTCATACAAATACTGATTACATTTGTCCGTTTTATGCATAATATGCATAGTGTTTCTGCAGTGTAATAATAATAATAATTTATGCCATTTAGCAGACGCTTTTATCCAAAGCGACTTACAGTCATGTGTGCATACATTCTACGTATGGGTGGTCCCGGGGATCGAACCCACTACCCTGGCGTTACAAGCGCCATGCTCTACCAACTGAGCTACAGAGCCAGTGTGTCATGCATATGAATTTATTGTTAACAGAGCAGACACCACCATGTCCCGTGTATACAAACGTATAACAAGCAGAAGTCTGGCCCCTCTTGAGGTTCTTAAAAGAGCAACCAAGAAAGTGAAAGAAGAGAAAAAGTACATACGATCAGCAGCAAGGGATTTTAAAAATTGACCGAATGACACTGATGAGGTACATTGGAATTGAAAAAAATAAAATTACCATGTACCTGTGCGAAAGAGAGTCTATGATAGAGTCGCAGAGGCACACAAGATCTTGTCTAACAACATGGATTCTGGGCATGCTAAACATATCAAGAATTTAGCGGACAAATAAGGCGGCTCATCTTACCCTGTCCCGATGCTCAATTTACCCCATTTTTGGACAAACTATGTTTACATGACTTCTGATTATTTCCAGGGATACACATCTTGAAATATATGTAGATATTTTTGTTTGAAAGAATACTATATTTCCCTTGACGTAGTGATGCTGACTGTACAAATGGCTCAACATACCCCACTCTCCCTTCTGTGAGCTATACACCCAAGGAATAGACAGCAAACGAATGGGCAGAAAATGCTCATGTATTTCCAATCATTGACTACCACTGTTTTTGTGTTAAAGGGTAATTCCGCCACTTTTTAAACTCATAAAGTATCTCCAGGACAATACCAGTGTCTACATATGTGAAAACGGCGCATTTATGTTTTGTAGAAAGAAAAAAAAGAAAAAAAAATAATCCCAATGACATCTTCAAAAGTTATTTTTTCAAACAATATGAGATTCGCGGTAACGTGAGGAGCAAGAACATACCCGCCGTTTTGGTCTTTATAATTTAACACGCTCATACATTTTTTTGATTACACAATCACTCGTATTTCATGTCACAACCATTCACCGATACGTAATGCTATGACGCTGGTAAAGTTGTCTCGCGCACCTACCGCTGTCACACTTCCCCAAACTATGAACAGTGCTTGTCATAAAAAAAGCTAGCTAGCTGATGGACGCAAACAATGTTATTCCCCAAAAACATAGCAAAACGACAACCTATTTTAGTAGCTATAGTTAGCTAACTTTCTAGCTAGGTGGCATCATCTAAAATATCCCTAATTTCGAAGACAGTTCTTATTTGATTAATGTTGTTCGGACCCACCTATGTGAGGCTAGCCACAATAAGGATTAGCCACAAAGTGGATTTGTGATTCGCCTTCAAAATAAAAGTCTACCAAAGAAAGTAATGCAAATTAATACAAATAGTGGAATCATGACATAATGGAATAGATCATGCTTAACGAGGTTGGAATGTTCTTATATAAATTCAACAATAGACAATTTGTTCATTTGACAAAAATTGGTTGAAATCACACTGTGAATGTGTTAAAGACTATAGAATTGCACTGGGGGCATACTTATTTCACTGTACAGCCATACCTATGGATTGTGGATCAATGACATGGGGCGGCAGGTATCCTAATGGTTAAAGCGTTGGGCCAGTAACCGAAAGGTTGCTAGATTGAATCCCAGAGCTGACAAGGTAAACATCTGTTGTTCTGCCCCTGAACAAGGCAATTAACCCACTGTTCCTAGGCCGTCATTATAAATAAGAATTTCTTCTTAACAGACTTGCCTAGTTAAATAAATAAAGATATGAATGTCAATACGCACTGACTGGGGAGGCGATTTCCCACAATAAGAACTAAGATGCTAATATTTGCATAAATTCTTCACAGTTGTGTTCTGTGGGTGTCACTTAGTAGACTTGTTTATAATTGAATTGCTCCACACTCTAGCATTGTTTATCCTGATCTAGGCTACATATGGCGTGATTCCATCAATTGTAGTATTCTGCATCACTTTCAAATATTAACACCTGAAGACACCTGAAACCCCACCTCTTTAAGGAATACCTAGGATAGGTTAAGTAATCCCTCTCACCCCACCCCCCCTAAGTTTTAGATGCACTATTGTTAAGTGACTGTCCCACTGGATGTCATAAGGTGAATGCACCAATTTGTAAGTCGCTCTGGATAAGAGCGTCTGCTAAATGACTTAAATGTAATGTAAATGTAACTTTTATTTTGAAGGCAAAACGCACATTTCACTATTGTGCCTAATCCTTATTGTGGCTATTTTCACAACACATAACCCAGTCCGGTCGAGCATCACTAGCCAGATGAAGCTAGCTGGCTGCTCATAAACGTTAGCTTTGGCAACAGGGTTAAGTCACTGGCTAGCTATTTATTTAATGAACTGAAGTTCAATTTCAATGGGCGAACAACAAGTGGCTACCTAGCTAATACTTACAAGAATTCCAAAATCATGGCTAAGATTAATAAAAATGACTGCAGTTTCTACTGTTCATTGTTTTCAGGGTGGTTGTGTTGGTGCTAGCTAGGTACCAAGCTAAAGCTAGCTACCCCTGAAGTTGCGGTCGAACAAATAATGCCTTATTACCAACGCTGTATTGTAAACACATATTTCGTGGCCGGTGTGTGCTATGCCTTCTGGCTAGAAACTCGTTGCAGGTTTTGAAAATCACTTCTAATCCTATACCCTGTGATGTCACAAACCAAGTTTCCATCCAAGCATGTCATGCCGATGAATTACCTGATGCATGAACAAAGTAGACTGGATAGTGGAAACAGTCAAATGTAAGGTATATAGGTTATATTGTGCTAACGCAACAGTTGTGACAAAACCGATGGAAATCCAATTAATTCGTATTTTTAATTCAATACATGGGAATTTAACCCAAGTTATTTTATGTGACCTACGTCATCACGCACAGTCTTTTATCCGCAATAAGTCATTTTGATAGAAAAATCTCTGGTGGGAAAATGCACATATAGTTTTGAGCAGATTTGAGAATATTCGCATTCAAATCTGTCTCCAATAGGATGGAAACCTAGCTACAGAGGAGCATGTTTTAGGACCTTTATCTTAACCATAGATCATAGAAACGCACCGTTTTCACATATGCAGACACTGGTAGGGTGCTGGAGATGAGGTTAAAACGTGGCAGAATTGCACATTAACATTGTTATGCCTAATAGCCTACTTGTCTTGCACTTTAAACAAGAATAAAAACCATCTCTTCAAAATTGACCTTTATTACATAACTTGTCTCCAATATTCCAGCTTTACTCCTGAGATATTTATTGAAAATACACAGTAAAATGGTGATTTAGGTTTATGATCTCAATGTCAGCAGTAGTTATCTTATCCAATTAACTATCACACAGTAGTGTATAAATCCCAACTCCACTGTCAGCAAGATGTGCTCCTGCAACAAATATCAACACAAGGTGGAGACAAAAAAAATGTATTTCACAGGAGGTGCACCAGTTAAGTCTCAGGCCAGCCAGGGGATCATTCAGCCGGTGGCTCATTTCATGCTTGCGAAATCAGATGAAGGTACGTACTTTTGACAATAATTAATCTTGATTCATATTTAAATTAAAATGAGCAGGTCTTTACATCCATTGGGGACATGTGCACTCCTGTGGTAAACGTATTTGAGAAGAGCCAAGAGCAGTGAGCCAGTTCTCGACACTGCAAAAGGACATGGTTGATTTCACCTTAAATTAATTTTCAGTTAAACTGTGTGTCCTTTGAAAGTTGGACAAAAAGTTGGGAGTTTAAACTTATTTAATTGTCCTACACTTTCCCTCTTCAAGCTTAATTTCCATAATTGCATAGCCCAATGGTTCATACCATTTTAATTAGGAATTTTATTAAAAAAGGGCAGGAGAATTGTGTTGCACAGTTGTGGTAAATTCAGTGAGAAACTGGGTCAGTGTTTGGATACTTTCAAGATGAGGATACAATCTCATGTCAGATCAGTGTTTTAGTATGTAGTGTAACCCCGGTTTTCACCTACACAATCATGATGATTCAGTAATGGTTCAAGGACTCATTTGAAAACTACTCAAACAGGGCCCAGTGTCTTTACAACAGTTACTACCTGCTTTGAAAAACAATTTGTCATTCCCAGTTTTTCCATGTCAAAGTACAGCAGCTGATGCTTTCTAGGAAACAAATGTCATCATTCACAACAGATAATAAATGAACATTTGAAGACATTTCAGACAATCCTGTCCATTCAACATTTTATAATATACATGTTATAGGTGACATTTGCATCCTCAACACAAAAGGTAGAGAAAATGAAATTAAAAAGGAGGACTGCATTGTCCACATCACTGGCTGTGACAGTTGATTTTTGTCCAAATGAGACCATTTTCAGCCTCAGAGGGAAAATCTCCTTTAAAAAAGAATAAAATAAAAATCACCACACACACACTTACCCACACAATACATGAGAAAAAATTGTCCACTGCTCTCCACCTTTGCAACACTGAGTCTGACAGCTTAGCATGTGGTCCTTCTAGTCAAGTGTCATTTCAACCAGGTAAACATTGTTCCAACAGTCTCCTACTAGTTAATACACACAAGGCAAAATGTCAGCGAGCATGAGACAGTACCCCCGGCTGCATCTCAGGACTCTTCAATGGCTTCCTTCCCTCTTCTCCTTGCCCTCTTTATTACCACAGATCTGAAAGAACATGGCAGGTTGGGGGGGAAAAAGCAATATGGTGGAAATGCATCCACTCCTTTCACCGATCAGTGATCATGAATAAAAGGGGGTTGAAGAGAGGAAGTCATTTTAGAGTATTGAGACATGGCTCACCCAGGTCATTGACATCACATCCCTGAACAGCCAGTGGCTGAGGAGAAGAACAATCCATGTGATCCATCGGTCAACTCATTTTTGACTTGACGCCAGCCCCAGTTCAACAGAGCAAGGTAGGAGGAAAGTTCTCATTTTGATTCTGTTAGTCTTCCTCAGACTGAATAGTCAAGTCTCTCCCTATTACAAACAGAAAAGGAATACTCCACACCCATCTATAACTGATTGATTGTAGTGTCACTGGAAGCGGTGATGAAACGTAATCTCCTTGGCATACAATCCAGGCCAGCACCTCCACGTGAGTGAAAGGTGTAACGGGTCCTGTGTTCCTTTAAACAGGTAATGATAAAACACACACGCACCCATATGAAAACTGCAGGCCTAATGAGCACAGTTGATGGGTTGGCCTGACTGACTTTGCCCCACTTACACAACTTCAACATTACTACATAGGGCCTATGCTGTTCCTTAGCCAAAGTATTTGCAGCAGAGTTTCAAGAAACATCCTTTTTCACACACAAAATGCAATAGTGCCCATGTAGCTCTGAATCACCAATGTGGCATGTGCTCAAGTCATAGCTGATAAATGTTGAGGACAACTAAATGTGCTCTTTTAGCTATATGTGCTAACTAACAAACAATGGCTAATGCCTCTTGGCATGTGTAAATAGTTGATTAAAATACAGAATCCCACTCATTTAACTTCACTTTCCATTTTGACCACCTAACTGGCTTGCTAACTAGAATTCCAGGAGTTTGCGCTAATTCCAAGAAAGCATATCAAGCATGTATGATGAGAAGCCTTTTCTGGTGTAGTTTTGTAAAGCATGGCCAATGGAAGAGGGCAACACACAGAAATGGGTGGCGATGAGAAAAAACACACAAAAAAACACACTGAATCCAGAGGAGGCTTGTGGGAGAAGCTATAGAGGACGGGCTCTATAGCTTCTCCAAACACATCAAATATATGGAAGCCACATGTTTGAATCTGGTCCATTTATCCCATTGCAGCAAGAACAATGAGCCCATCCTCCTATAGCTCCTCCCACCAAACTACTCTGACTAACTCACAAAGAGGTTGGAAGGGAAAAAAGGTAGGAGACATGGGGACCGATGGTGTTGGAGATCTGGATTTCCCTCTGAAAACACCCCCCCCCTGCAAAAAAACACACCCTTTAAAACAATACCAAGCTCAAGCTGAGGAGCAGTTTGAGTGTGAGCGCTCTCCAGGGATGTAGTATTAAAGAAATAAGGTGGGTAAACGCTGAATGAATGAATGATGCGGACGCTAACAACGCTAATTTAGCGTAATAGGCGCAGGAACACTTTTCATAACATATGGTTGCGTAGACGGTGTTAAGGTGCGTTTGTCCTCCACTACATCCCTGGTTTTCTCCCAGTGAGAGTCTATGGAGGCCCTGAGGTTTGGAGGCAGGGAAAGGATGGATAGAGAGGGAGGGAGGGCGGGAGAGGAGAATGAACTCCTTTGGTTCCATGTCCGAGACAGCACTTCCTCCTAGTGCCATATACAGGGTTGTACTCATTAGGGAACACCGTAGCAAACTGTTTTGCAACGGAAAACAAAAACAAGTGGTAGTCCTTCCCCGTTTGTCTGTTTTCTGCCGTTTGGTTCCTAATGAACACACCCCAGCTCTGGAGAGGTCAGAGGTGAAAGAAGGTGTGGGGTGAAAGTGGGGTCAGTCAGGGCAGTTTGTCTGTAGATTTGGGTGTTTGTCAAACAGACATAACGACTGAGGCTGGCTGGCTGACAACGAGGGTGAGACAAGCCCGAGACAGAAAGAGGGGCACATTGACTGAGCAACACAGCCTGCCAGGCTAACAAAAATACCAAATTTCAGCCATCCAGACAGAAAGCCAACCAGCTTACACTTGAATATGAAAGACTACCAGGGTGTGAATGGGCCAAGAGGTGTCTGGGTTCTGAGAATTTGGTTAGAAAATTAAATACTTAAGCCCGGAACATACTTAAAGCAAACGCGTCTAGTGACATGATAAAACGCAGACAGTTGAACAGAAACAATAGCAACCGCAGTAGCACACATTCCATTCAGCTGCATCTTTTTCTGTGTGCTCCGTTCCCAGATGCACTGCAATACTGGGTCGTTACATGTAGCAAGCCCCTTTTCCGACTCCTTGTTCATAAATTCCAATTGGATATTAAACTGGTATGAACAGACATTACACTTGATCCTCTCCAAAAAGCAGATATCTGCACATCTCGCAACAAAACAAACTCCTGTGGGCTCGGCTGTTTGTTTGTGTTCATCATCAACTGTCTGCTTTCTATCAATCCATCAGACGAGGGAGGCATGCTTTGACTATGTGACCATCGAATAAGGAAACCAAAACCATGCGGTCAAGTCAAATATCAAAAGGACAAATTCCGACTGCTCTCAACTAGACAAATTATATTTGGAGATATTTTTGTTTTATTTTGCGGTCGACCACGCCTGTATTTGGAATCTACTAATTTCTCCAGTTATTAATTTACTATCAATGTACCAGATGTACAAGTATTTGTTTTAGGTGATGATCCAGGCTTAACAGGATCAGGAGGGAGCTAGGATCGGATGTGGTAGGGAGTGGGGCGTCAATTTGGGGCGTTCATCATCATGAGTCCTCGTTTCCAGAATCCTCCTGGTCGTCGTCATAGCAGCCAGTAGTGACCCCTCCTTCTCCTCCACTGGTCCCCCCTGCCTCTCCTCCCGACTCCATGTCGCTCTCCTCGTCTTCATCCTCCTCTTCCTCCTCCATATCATCGTCATAGAGGTCATCGTAGAGCAGGTCTGAGCTGCTGTCTTGGGAGGGAACCCGAGTCTGAACGCAGTACTCAGCCAGCGTAGTGGGAACCTTGACACCGTCGCGTTCCGCCTCTGCCACAGTGGACACCACCTGCTTCCTGTTGGGGGCGGGGTTGGGGAGAGAAACATCGCAAAGGGTTCACTCACTGTGACTGTGTGTGTCAACTTTGTTGTGAAAAAGGTCAATCAAATGTTTGGGTTAGTGTGCATGTGTGTCCTTCCTACCTGATAATTTCAGCGTATTCTTTGTCCTTGCCCTTGCTGTCCCTCCACTTGCGGAACATAACGGAGGCATCCACGTTGGCCGGTGAAAATGTGTTGGGCTCGTTCAGCAGAGAGATCACACTCAACAAGATGGTCCTGTACACACACGTTACTAATTTGACTTTATGTCCTCTAAAACATTACCTGAATATTTCATTTACAATGGATCCTTTACCTTAGTTTCTAAGTAATGTGGCTTTACTTGATTTCCTTGAATGATTGAGTTATTTGAACTGACTTCCTCTGTGACAGCAATGTTACCTCACCATTTCACCCATGTGGCTCCATTAGATGCTACTTCCTCTCTGGATGTTTGGTTAAACACACACTCAGCACTTTCAACCTGCCCCGGGGGTTGAGAAAGTGTCTCACCGACTGGCATGCATTATCATTTTGGCACTTTGACTGTTAGGGACTGTCTACTCCCGAGCACTGCCCTTTAAACATTTGACACCCCCAATTGAGCCATTATGATGACACTCCATATTGTCTTTTGGTCTCCCCCAAAGATCTGTAAGGTTGTGATGTCAATGGCTTTTTCTGCATGTGTAGTCCTCTGTCATTTGTTTCAACGTATAGTCTAAAAGTTGATTGTCTTTTCATTTACATTTTTTTGTGCTCAAAATAGGTAAACATGTGAAGTGCGATAGACCTGACCTAGGTCAAATACAAATGGGAAATCATTAGAAATACAGGTGTGTAATGTTTGCCCTTTTGGAACTACTCGCTTGATTCCACCATTTCATCAAGCTATATCAAGTGCATCTTGAGTAACAAAGTGTTTGAGCTTTGTGGTTGAGCCAAAGTGTACTCATTAGGCAGCAAATAAAATTCTTATTAAAAGCTTATTTTTGTTTTCCGTAGCGAAACACTTAAATGTTTTCAATTGCATGCCATAATTAAAGAACAAGGTTTGTAGCGGGTTGAGGTACCTGATGTTCTGGGTGGGGTTCCACCTCTCTGAGGGGAGCTCCCCGCTCTGGGGGTCATCAACGGGAGGGTGGAGGATGGAGATGCACACGTCGCCATTCTGTTGGAGCACAAAAAAGTCCAATTCTGGATGGAGAAAACTCTTGAAATATGTTAAGATTCATATACTTTGGGAATACACTTACCTCGTAGATGTTGGGATGCCACATCTTGGTGAGAAAACGGAAGGTCGGAGGGGAGTAGGGGTAGTCGATGGGGAACTTGATGTGAGACTGATAGAGACAACAGAAATGACCATCAGCTTCAGACATATTTAATTCCATTTATTAAAGCCAAATAACCCTTAAAATTAGTTGGATACAATTCAGAGAGCATGAGAATGATCCCCTAGTTTGTCATGTTAGTGTGTATGAGCTATTGGGGGCCAAGTGGGTGTCCGTATGTATGAGCAAGCATGGAGGTTTGTGAGAACATTGTGTCCAGCAGCGCTAGCCCTTTGGGGAGAGGCACTGCTCTGCTTCACATCAGATAGTATTATCGCCGTTTCAAAACATGCCCTGTGCAGACATGATAAGCTCGTTGTGAGTTTTACTTGATACACTTCACTGCTTCCCTTTTGGATCAGGTCCCTGGAAAAGTTATTAAAAGATTTTTGTTGTAGCTTTTTTTATTGATAACTACATAAGACCACTATCAACAACCATCACTCCTGGGTTCCAATGGCACGTTGTGTTAGCTAATCCAAGTTTATCATTTTATAAAGGTCAATTGATCATTAGAAAACCCTTTAGCAATTCTGTTAGCACAGCTGAAAACTGTTCTAATTAAAGAAGCAATAAAACTCACCTTTAGACTAGTGAGTATCTGGAGCATCAGCATTTGTGGGTTCGATTACAGGCTCAAAATAGCCAGAAACAAAGGCCTGTCTTCTGAAACTCATCAGTCTATTCTTGTTCTGAGAAATGAAGGTTTTTCCATGCAAGAAATTGGCAAGAAACTGAAGATCTCGTACAATGCTGTATACAAAAACTTGGATTAGCTAACACAGCATGCCATTGGAACACAGGATTGATTGATGGTTGCTGATAATGGGCCTCTGATAGCTACATAGGCATACAATAAAAATAAAAAGTTTTAAAAATCTGCCGTTTCCATCTGTAATAGTCACTTACAACATTAACAATGTCTACTGTATTTCTGATCAATATGATGTTATTTTAAAAATTGAGAATTTGCTTCTTTAAAAAACAAAAAGGACATTTCTAAGTGACCCCAAACTTTTGAATGGTAGTGTATACAGATACGTTGAATGAGTTTATCAGGAAGTGCATTGGAGATGTTGTACCCACTGTGACTATTAAAACCTACCCCAACCAGAAACCGTGGATAGATGGGAGCATTCACGCCAAACTGAAAGTGCGGACCACCGCAATTAACCAAGGCAAGAAGACTAGGAATATGGAAGAATACAAACAGTGTAGTTATTCCCTCCTCAAAGCAATCAAGCCGGCTAAACGTCAGTATAGGGATAAAGCTCAGTCACAGTTCAGCAGCTCAGACAAGACGTATGTGGTAGGTTTGCGGACCGCTATCAAGGACCTGTGGGCTCTTCTCCATGCCCGACGTGAGTAAGACATTTAAGAGTGTTAAACCTTGCAAGGCTGCCAGCCCAGATGGTAATCCCTAGCAGTGTCCTCAGAGCATGCGCAGACCAGCTGGCTTGTGTGTTCACAGAGCTATTCAATCTCTCCCTATCCCAGTCTGCTGTCCCCACATGCTTCAAGATGGCCACCATTGTCCCTGTACATAAGAAAGCAAACTGAACTAAATGACAATCGCCCCATAGCACTCACCCATGTCAACATGAAGTGCTTTGAGACTAGTCAAGGATCATATCACCTCAACCTTAGCTGCCACCCTAGACCCTCTTCAACTTTCTTTCCACCCCAATAGATCCACAGACGATACAATCACCACCACACTGCCCTGTCCCATTTGGACAAGAAGCATACCTATGTAAGAATGCTGTTCATTGACTATAGCTCTGCATTCAACACCATAGTACCCTCCAAACTCATCATCAAGCTCGAGGCCCTGAGTCTGAACCCCGACCTGTGCAACTGGGTCCTGAACTTCCTGACGGGTCACCCTCAGTGGGTGAAGGTAGGAAACCACATCTTCGCTGATCCTCAAGAATGGAATGGGGCCCCGCAAGGGTGCATGCTCAGCCCCCTCCTGTACTCCCTGTTCACCCATGACTGAGTGGCAAAGCACGCCTCCAACTCAATCACGTTTGCAGACGACACAACAGTAGTAAGCATGATTATCAACAACAATGAGAGAAGGGGAGGTCTCGGAGTGTGGTGCCAGGAAAATAACCTCTCACTCAAAGTCAACAAAACTAAAAGGAGATGATCGTGGACTTCAGGAAACAGCAGAGGGAGCACCCCCCTATCCACGTCGATGGGACCGCAGTGGAAAAGGTGGAAAACTTCCTTGGCGTTCACATCACTGACAAACTGAAATGGTCCACCCACACAGAGTGTAGTGAAGAAGGCGCAATAGCGCCTCTTCAACCTCAGGAGGCTAACGAAATTAGGCTTAAAACCACCACAAACTTTTATAGATGCACAATTGAGAGCATTCTGCCGGGCTGTATCACCGCCTGGTATGGCAACTGCACCGCTCACAACAGCAAAGCTCTCCAGAGGGTGGTGCGGTCTGCCCAATGCATTACTGGGGCCAAACATCCCCCTCCTGGACACCCGATGTCACAGGAAGGCCAAAAGATCAACCACCCGAGCCACTGCCCGTTCACCCCGCTATCATCCAGAAGGCGAGGTCAGTACAAGTGCATCAAAGCTAAGACCGAGAGACAGAAGCTAGTTTTCAATCTCAAGGCCATCAGACTGCTAAACAGCCATCACTAGCATGTCAGGGGCAGCTGCCTATAGACAGATTAGGAATCACTGGCCACTTTAATAATGTCTCCGTATCTTGCATTACTCATCTCGAGTGTAAACTATACACTATTCTACAGTATCTTAGTCACTTTACCTGTTTAAGTATTTCATCAGCCATCTCATATGTATATACTGTACTCTATACAAATGCCACTTTATAGTCCAATGCCGCTCTGTGTGTGTGCGCATACAGTTGAAGTCGGAGGTTTACATACACTTTAGCAAAACACATTTAAACTCAGTTTTTCACAATTCCTGACATTGAATCAGAGTAAAAATTCCATGTTTTAGGTCAGTTAGGATCACCACTTTATTTTAAAAATGTGAAATGTCAGAATAGTTGAGAGAATGATTTCTTTCAGCTTTTATTTCTTTCATCACATTCCCAGTGGGTCAGAAATTTACATACACTCAATTAGTATGTGGTAGCATTGCCTTTAAATTGTTTAACTTGGGTCAAAAGTTTTTGGGTAGCCTTTTTTTTAACCTTTATTTTACTAGGCAAGTCAGTTAAGAACAAATTCTTATTTTCAATGACGGCCTAGGAACAGTGGGTTAACTGCCTGTTCAGAGGCAGAACAACAGATTTGTACCTTGTCAGCTCGGGGATTCGAACTTGCAACCTTTCGGTTACTAGTCCAACGCTTCTACAAGCTTCCCACAATAAGCTGGGTGAATTTTGGCCCATTCCTCCGGACAGAGCTGGTGTAACTTAGTCAGGTTAGTAGGCCTCCTTACTCGCACATGCTTTTTCAGTTCTGCCCACAAATTTTCTATAGGATTGAGGTCAGGGCTTTGTGATGGCCATTCCAATACCTTTAATTGTGATAGTGAATTATAAGTGAAATAATTTGTCTGTAAACAATTGTTGGAAAAATTATTTGTGTCATGCACAAAGTAGATGTCCTAACAGACTTCCCAAAACTATAGTTTGTTAACAAGAAAATTGTGGAGTGGTTGAAAATGAGTTAATGACTCCAACCTATGTGTATGCAAACTTAACTAATATATATATATGCACATACATATACTTAATCCATTTTGTACTTAGATTTACGTGTTTTTTGGTGTATACGTTGTGAAACTGTTAGATATTACTTGTTAGATATTACTGCACTGGCGGAGTTAGAAGCACAAGCATTTTGCTACACCCGCAATAACATATGCTTAACACATGTATGTGACCAATAAAATTTGATTTATATGGCCCCTATATTTTTTTAACTAAACAGAGCACTTTTAACACATGCAAACAATAGACTTCATGTTATTTTGCTAACTAACACCTTTCATCTGTGGTGTTAGATAGCTATATTAGCTACTATACTAGCAAGCTGAATAGATAAACATGGTGCCAAGATCAGATAGGAGCTAATACCCAACATAGTTAGCTAATGTTAGCTGGTTATCATTTTGAACATGCAACCTTTTTGGCAACGAGCCATCTGACTTGCAGTGTAACATTAGCCATTTCCTGGTGCGTTGATCTGACCAGCCGCAATCATATCCGTAAATTGACAGTTAATAGTTGGATTAGATGATTGTCGTAACAGGGAAAGTAGTGTTTTAAAATACCAAAATAACGGTTGACAATAGGTTTAGCTACCTAAGAATTTCTGCATGTTTATAGACCAATAAGTTTTAGATCAGCAAGCATGTGTGCATTCTCACTTCTCAAACTATGGGCAGATTAGAGTAATTTAGACAGAACGTGCATCGTCGTTTCATCTGTTTTCCAACCCTCGCTCTAATTGTTAGATATTATCCATATTTATGGCTTGGAAGCAAATGTCATCGCCATTGAGCTAGTTCTCATAGTAGCAATAAACAGTAACAAGTGATATGAGCAATGGAGAGAGCTGTGAGGGGATGTGAAAGAGAGCGTGGTTACAGCCTCGCTCTAGCCAATCGTAGCAATAGGTTCAAGTTACAACCTGCCGGTTTCATGACAGATAGTTGAACTAGCCAACTGAGTCGTTTCTAATTTTGTCCTGGCAGCTGAGTTGTTTAGAGATGTGTCCTGACAGCTGAAATAAAAACATGTTTCCCCGATAACAGAAAATTAACAAAAATACTATCTGTGATCACAAATCATGACGTTATGTTGGACCAATTTCCATTGAATATATTTTATGTTATATTCTCAAATTAACAGCAGTGCCTATATGATGTCCTTACATGCAGGCACGACATGCTGGAGTGGTGCTTCTACGCAAATGTTGTTTGTCATCTGTAGCACCATAGACACCACTGGTGAGCCAAAACAAGCTCAGTAACTCAATGCATGCACACGCTCCTATTAAATATGTATTAACCTATATTGTGAGTAGGACTATGCAATCTTAATTTACATAGTTAATCAAGAGATTTACCATTATAAAATATTAAATTATTACCATGCTGGTATGTAGTTAGATTGTTGTTGTTACCAAAGTTAAATGTATTGTTTGATTTTCAAATTGATTCATTAATGCATACATGGCTGTTTCTGGCAAATTGTCACCAAATTATTAACATTTTTATTATATTGAATATCAGTCTAAAATATCAGCCTCCTTGAGGCCCAAAAATCAGTAGACACACAAAAATAATAATAAAATAAATCAAGATTGGTCGTTCTCTAATTGTAAACCGGTTTTCTGGTTGAGAAGACGTCATGCAACTAGATTAGTCACATGGCATCTTTGTTCCTCAGAAATACATCACATTTGAGTTGTTAGGCTATCTGATAATACTGGTAGTTATTAGAACCGGGACGATACCAGTATCACAATACTCGTTAGTATCGCGGCAAGGAAACAAATCACGAAGCGGATTTAACTTCTTTAGCAAAACAACCCTAATGTTGGAAACAAACATGTTGTCATCCAGAATCACATGAGTAACTATTTATTTTCCAAGCTTCGGCTTTCATTTTTGAAAAAAAATATTGCGACACTGGTATCATCACAGCCCTAGTAGTTATTTGGTCCGATAACCAGATAAAGATATTTTGTGGTTTCTAGAAAAACATTTACAAAACTTCACTTTACAACCAGTATACAACCTGACAATGACATCACTCACAAAATATGTTATAATAATCATTGCACTGATGTCATTGCAACCAGTTTTGCCCACTTGGAAGAGTACATGCCATGGCCTGGATGTGGGCTCCCACTCACCAGACTTTTATGCTAATGTGGTGTACTAGACACACTGAATAAGTCACTCAGGGGAAAGGAGAAGAGTCTCATCATGCCCTTCTCTTCCTCGCTCGCTCTATGCTTAGGTGCCATTTATATCCGTCCACAGCTAAAAATAGGAGTCTGGAGCATAACGATCAAACTGCAAGGGGGAAGGAGGCTGGGTAGGGAGGTGGTGAGTGGGAAAGAAAGGAAGCGAGAAACAGACAAAGCGAGCGAGATCGGAGGGAGAAACACCTGAAGACCTACACAAACCTGCTACACCCTTAGGCAACAAAGCAGCTTGTTGTACATCCCACCCATCACCCACCCCCCTCCCTCCGCAGTTGGTTCACCACAGATAAACCTGCTACACCCCTACACAGTAACCTCACCTTAAAATAGCCTCCCTCGTACAGTGTGTTGGGGGGGCCAAAGATGGCCACCTCCCAGTTGTAAAGGTCCGACTCCTCCACCAGGCCGATGCGGAAGCCCTCCACTGGCTGCTCCTGCAGGGACTTCAGCTCCATCATCAGGGCCTTCTGGGAACTGGGCGTCGAATGGTGGGCCATGGCTATCCCACTTCTGACACCAGGGGACATTTCAGAATTCATTTATTTCCTCCTTCTAAGTTTACTGTTTGACGTATAATGACAACCAAATCAACTAATAACTCGACTTTGTTGACTTACTGGCTACAAAAAAAAAATACACAGGCCATACATTTATACGGTTGGCTCCTATACAACCTCAGGAGCAATATTAAACAATAGTTTAATTAGGCTATTAAGGAAGATTTGCATGCAGTTTGAGTACAGAGAAAGCAGTGACAAGGCTGGCAAATAGCGAATTCATGTCGAATTCAAAGTAGGACATGTTCTGTATCGTGTAGCAAAGCCTGGGGCTGACTGCAACGATTAGGCCTTTGACAACTCAAATGGATTCAAGCTAATTAAACATTAATTACCTATATCCACGCAGTGTTTGTACTATCTTGTACTGTTTTCAATGGGATATAGCAAGCTATTTAGTTTGTAACTGGTGAAGCATACAGTCAAATCATGTCAAGTTTCATATTGACAGAAGTGTTCTATCTTGACAAGCTGGACAGGAACACATTGGGGAAAAAATTTCTCTCCTCGCGTGGTATTTTTCTTCTTTGTGCCACTGCTGGCACTTGGCATGGGGATAAACAACAACGTTAGAAAATTATTGGAGACATTCTTGGGTCCAAAACTCTAGCGACGAATTGGTCTCGTTGATATTTCCCCCGTGTCCCCTGCTTAGCCCCCGTTCGGACAGTCGCTCAGTTGATTAATCCGCTGGCTGTTTGTTTATCTGCTCTTTTCTGGCATCTCGAACTTCTCCCCACGTCAGCTCAAACCCCACCGAGTAACTAAGTCGAAAAAAGGAACTGCCTTCCCCACAGCATTTTCTCCACCGCCACGTCGAGAGGTCTGTAGTATTTTATCGAGCTAACTTTCGTGAAAAAGAAAGACAGTGAAAGCTTTGCACTTACGAAATACAGTGAATTTCATGGAATTATAGTCTCACCCTATCGATGCTTC